>NW_027285220.1:0-91080 GCF_040894005.1 Engystomops pustulosus | reverse complement strand
AACTGAGACCCTCCATATATATAACTGAGACCCTCCATATATATATATAACTGAGACCCCCCATATATATATAACTGAGACCCTCCATATATATATAACTGAGACCCTCCATATATATGTATAACTGAGACCCCCCATATATATAACTGAGACCCTCCATATATATATAACTGAGACCCTCCATATATATATAACTGAGACCCTCCATATATATATAACTGAGACCCTCCATATATATATATAACTGAGACCCTCCATATATATATAACTGAGACCCTCCATATATATATATAACTGAGACCCCCCATATATATATAACTGAGACCCTCCATATATATAACTGAGACCCTCCATATATATATAACTGAGACCCTCCATATATATATATATAACTGAGACCCCCCATATATATATAACTGAGACCCTCCATATATGTATAACTGAGACCCCCCATATATATAACTGAGACCCTCCATATATATATAACTGAGACCCTCCATATATATATATAACTGAGACCCTCCATATATATATAACTGAGACCCTCCATATATATATATAACTGAGACCCCCCATATATATATAACTGAGACCCTCCATATATATATAACTGAGACCCTCCATATATATATATAACTGAGAACCTCCATATATATAACTGAGACCCTCCATATATATATAACTGAGACCCTCCATATATATATAACTGAGACCCTCCATATATATATAACTGAGACCCTCCATATATACATAACTGAGACCCTCTATATATATAACTGAGACCCCCCATATATATATATATAACTGAGGCCCTCCATATATATATAACTGAGACCCTCCATATATATATAACTAAGACCCTCCATATATATAACTGAGACCCTCCATATATATATATAACTGAGACCCTCCAAATATATATAACTGAGACCCTCCATATATATAACTGAGACCCCCCATATATATATATAACTGAGACCCTCCATATATATATATATAACTGAGACCCCCCATATATATATAACTGAGACCCTCCATATATGTATAACTGAGACCCCCCATATATATAACTGAGACCCTCCATATATATATAACTGAGACCCTCCATATATATATATAACTGAGACCCTCCATATATATATAACTGAGACCCTCCATATATATATATAACTGAGACCCCCCATATATATATAACTGAGACCCTCCATATATATATATAACTGAGACCCTCCATATATATAACTGAGACCCTCCATATATATATAACTGAGACCCTCCATATATATAACTGAGACCCTCCATATATATATAACTGAGACCCTCCATATATATATATAACTGAGACCCTCCATATATATATAACTGAGACCCTCCATATATATATATAACTGAGACCCCCCATATATATATAACTGAGACCCTCCATATATATATAACTGAGACCCTCCATATATATATATAACTGAGAACCTCCATATATATAACTGAGACCCTCCATATATATATAACTGAGACCCTCCATATATATATAACTGAGACCCTCCATATATATATAACTGAGACCCTCCATATATACATAACTGAGACCCTCTATATATATAACTGAGACCCCCCATATATATATATATAACTGAGGCCCTCCATATATATATAACTGAGACCCTCCATATATATATAACTAAGACCCTCCATATATATAACTGAGACCCTCCATATATATATATAACTGAGACCCTCCAAATATATATAACTGAGACCCTCCATATATATAACTGAGACCCCCCATATATATATATAACTGAGACCCTCCATATATATATATATAACTGAGACCCCCCATATATATATAACTGAGACCCTCCATATATGTATAACTGAGACCCCCCATATATATAACTGAGACCCTCCATATATATATAACTGAGACCCTCCATATATATATATAACTGAGACCCTCCATATATATATAACTGAGACCCTCCATATATATATATAACTGAGACCCCCCATATATATATAACTGAGACCCTCCATATATATATATATAACTGAGACCCCCCATATATATATAACTGAGACCCTCCATATATATATAACTGAGACCCTCCATATATATAACAGAGACCCTCCATATATATATAACTGAGACCCTCCATATATATATAACTGAGACCCTCCATATATATATATAACTGAGACCCTCCATATATATATAACTGAGACCCTCCATATATATATATAACTGAGACCCTCCATATATATATAACTGAGACCCTCCATATATATATATAACTGAGACCCCCCATATATATATAACTGAGACCCTCCATATATATATATATAACTGAGACCCCCCATATATATATAACTGAGACCCTCCATATATATATAACTGAGACCCTCCATATATATAACTGAGACCCTCCATATATATATAACTGAGACCCTCCATATATATAACAGAGACCCTCCATATATATAACTGAGACCCTCCATATATATATATAACTGAGACCCTCCATATATATATATAACTGAGACCCTCCATATATATAACTGAGACCCTCTATATATATATATAACTGAGACCCTCCATATATATAACTGAGACCCTCCATATATATATAACTGAGACCCTCCATATATATATAACTGACACCCTCCATATATATATATATAACTGAGACCCTCCATATATATATAACTGAGACCCTCCATATATATATAACTGACACCCTCCATATATATACATAACTGAGACCCTCTATATATATAACTGAGACCCCCCATATATATATATAACTGAGGCCCTCCATATATATATATAACTGAGACCCTCCATATATATATAACTAAGACCCTCCATATATATAACTGAGACCCTCCATATATATATATAACTGAGACCCTCCATATATATATATAACTGAGACCCTCCAAATATATATAACTGAGACCCTCCATATATATATAACTGAGACCCTCCATATATATATAACTGACACCCTCCATATATATATAACTGAGACCCTCCATATATATAACTGAGACCCTGCATATATATATAACTGAGACCCTCCATATATATATAACTGAGACCCTCTATATATATATAACTGAGACCCTCCATATATATATAACTGAGACCCTCTATATATATATAACTGAGACCCTCCATATATATATAACTGAGACCCTCCATATATATATAACTGAGACCCTCCATATATATATAACTGAGACCCTCTATATATATATAACTGAGACCCTCCATATATATATAACTGAGACCCTCTATATATATATAACTGAGACCCTCCATATATATAACTGAGACCCTCCATATATATAACTGAGACCCTCCATATATATAACTGAGACCCTCCATATATATATAACTGAGACCCCCCCATATATATATAACTGAGATCCCCCATATATATATAACTGAGACCCTCCATATATATATAACTGAGACCCCCCCATATATATATATATAACTGAGACCCCCCATATATATATAACTGAGATCCCCCATATATATAACTGAGACCCCCCATATATATATATAACTGAGACCCCCCATATATATATAACTGAGACCCTCCATATATATATAACTGAGACCCTCCATATATATAACTGAGACCCCCCATATATATATATATAACTGAGACCCTCCATATATATATAACTGAGACCCTCCATATATATATAACTGAGACCTTCTATATATATAACTGAGACCCCCCATATATATATAACTGAGACCTTCTATATATATAACTGAGACCCCCCCATATATATATAACTGAGACCCTCCATATATATATATAACTGAGACCCCCCATATATATAACTGAGACCCTCCATATGTATATAACTGAGACCCTCCATATATATATAACTGAGACCCTCCATATATATATATATAACTGAGACCCCCCCATATATATAACTGAGACCCTCCATATGTATATAACTGAGACCCTCCATATATATAACTGAGACCCTCCATATATATATAACTGAGACCCTCCATATATATAACTGAGACCCCCCATATATATAACTGAGACCCTCCATATATATATATATAACTAAGACCCTCCATATATATATAACTGAGACCCTCCATATATATATATAACTGACACCCTCCATATATATATAACTGAGACCCTCCATACATATATAACTGAGACCCCCCCATATATATATAACTGAGACCCTCCATATATATATAACTGAGACCCTCCATATATATAACTGAGACCCTCCATATATATATAACTGAGACCCCCCATATATATATAACTGAGACCCTCCATATATATATAACTGAGACCCTCCATATATATATAACTGAGACCCTCCATATATATATAACTGAGACCCTCCATATATATATAACTGACACCCTCCATATATATATAACTGAGACCCTCCATATATATATAACTGAGACCCCCCATATATATATAACTGAGACCCTCCATATATATATAACTGAGACCCTCCATATATATATAACTGAGACCCTCCATATATATAACTGAGACCCCCCATATATATATATAACTGAGACCCTCCATATATATATATAACTGAGACCCTCCATGTATATATAACTGAGACCCTCCATATATATATATAACTGAGACCCTCCATATATATATATAACTGAGACCCTCCATATATATAACTGAGACCCTCCATATATATATAACTGAGACCCTCCATATATATATAACTGAGACCCCCCATATATATATAACTGAGACCCTCCATATATATATAACTGAGACCCTCCATATATATATAACTGAGACCCTCCATATATATAACTGAGACCCCCCATATATATATATAACTGAGACCCTCCATATATATATATATAACTGAGACCCTCCATGTATATATAACTGAGACCCTCCATATATATATATAACTGAGACCCTCCATGTATATATAACTGAGACCCTCCATATATGTATAACTGAGACCCCCCATATATATAACTGAGACCCTCCATATATATATAACTGAGACCCTCCATATATATATAACTGAGACCCTCCATATATATATAACTGAGACCCTCCATATATATATATAACTGAGACCCTCCATATATATATAACTGAGACCCTCCATATATATATATAACTGAGACCCCCCATATATATATAACTGAGACCCTCCTTATATATAACTGAGACCCTCCATATATATATAACTGAGACCCTCCATATATATATATATAACTGAGACCCCCCATATATATATAACTGAGACCCTCCATATATGTATAACTGAGACCCCCCATATATATAACTGAGACCCTCCATATATATATAACTGAGACCCCCCCATATATATATAACTGAGACCCTCCATATATATATATAACTGAGACCCTCCATATATATATAACTGAGACCCTCCATATATATATAACTGAGACCCTCCATACATATAACTGAGACCCCCCATATATATATAACTGACACCCTCCATATATATATATAACTGAGACCCTCCATATATATATATAACTGAGACCCTCCATATATATATAACTGAGACCCTCCATATATATATAACTGAGACCCTCCATACATATAACTGAGACCCTCCATATATATATAACTGAGACCCTCCATATATATATATAACTGAGACCCCCCATATATATATAACTGAGACCCTCCATATATATATAACTGAGACCCTCCATATATATATATAACTGAGAACCTCCATATATATAACTGAGACCCTCCATATATATATAACTGAGACCCTCCATATATATATATAACTGAGACCCCCCATATATATAACTGAGACCCTCCATATATATATAACTGAGACCCTCCATATATATATATAACTGAGACCCTCCATATATATAACTGAGACCCTCCATATATATATAACTGAGACCCTCCATATATATATAACTGAGACCCTCCATATATACATAACTGAGACCCTCTATATATATAACTGAGACCCCCCATATATATATATAACTGAGGCCCTCCATATATATATAACAGAGACCCTCCATATATATATAACTAAGACCCTCCATATATATATATATAACTGAGACCCCCCATATATATATAACTGAGACCCTCTATATATATATAACTGAGACCCTCCATATGTATATAACTGAGACCCCCCATATATATATAACTGAGACCCCCCATATATATATAACTGAGACCCTCCATATATATATAACTGAGACCCTCCATATATATATAACTGAGACCCTCCATATGTATATAACTGAGACCCCCCATATATATATAACTGAGACCCCCCCATATATATATAACTGAGACCCCCCATATATATATAACTGAGACCCTCCATATATATAACTGAGACCCTCCATATATATATAACTGAGACCCTCCATATATATATAACTGAGACCCTCCATATATATAACTGAGACCCTCCATATATATATATAACTGAGACCCTCCATATATATATAACTGAGACCCTCCGTATATATATAACTGAGACCCTCCATATATATATAACTGAGACCCTCCATATGTATATAACTGAGACCCCCCATATATATATAACTGAGACCCTCCATATATATAACTGAGACCCTCCATATATATATAACTGAGACCCTCCATATATATATAACTGAGACCCCCCATATATATATAACTGAGACCCTCCATATATATATAACTGAGACCCTCCATATATATAACTGAGACCCTCTATATATATATAACTGAGACCCTCCATATATATAACTGAGACCCTCCATATATATAACTGAGACCCCCCATATATATATAACTGAGACCCTCCATATATATATAACTGAGACCCTCCATATATATAACTGAGACCCTCCATATATATATATAACTGAGACCCTCCATATATATATAACTGAGACCCTCCATATATATATAACTGAGACCCTCCATATATATAACTGAGACCCTCCATATATATATAACTGGGACCCTCCTTATATATATATAACTGAGACCCTCCATATATATATAACTGAGACCCCCCATATATATATAACTGAGACCCTCCATATATATAACTGAGACCCCCCATATATATATATAACTGACACCCTCCATATATATATAACTGAGACCCTCCATATATATATATAACTGAGACCCTCCATATATATATAACTGAGACCCCCCCATATATATATAACTGAGACCCTCCATATATATATAACTGAGACCCTCCATAGATATATAACTGAGACCCTCCATATATATATATATATCTGAGACCCTCCGTATATATATAACTGAGACCCTCCATATATATATAACTGAGACCCTCCATATGTATATAACTGAGACCCCCCATATATATATAACTGAGACCCTCCATATATATAACTGAGACCCTCCATATATATATAACTGAGACCCTCCATATATATATAACTGAGACCCTCCATATATATATAACTGAGAACCTCCATATATATATATAACTGAGACCCCCATATATATATATAACTGAGACCCTCCATATATATATATAACTGAGACCCTCCATATATATAACTGAGACCCCCCATATATATATAACTGAGACCCTCCATATATATAACTGAGACCCTCTATATATATAACTGAGACCCTCCATATATATAACTGAGACCCTCCATATATATATAACTGAGACCCCCCATATATATATAACTGAGACCCTCCATATATATAACTGAGACCCTCCATATATATATAACTGAGACCCTCCATATATATATAACTGAGACCCTCTATATATATATAACTGAGACCCCCCATATATATATAACTGAGACCCTCCATATATATATAACTGAGACCCTCCATATATATATATAACTGAGACCCTCCATATATATATAACTGAGACCCTCCATATATATATAACTGAGACCCTCCATATATATAACTGAGACCCTCCATATATATATAACTGAGACCCTCCATATATATATATAACTGACACCCTCCATATATATATAACTGAGACCCTCCATATATATATAACTGAGACCCTCCATATATATATATAACTGACACCCTCCATATATATATAACTGAGACCCCCCATATATATATAACTGAGACCCTCCATATATATATAACTAAGACCCTCCATATATATATAACAGAGACCCTCCATATATATATAACTGAGACCCTCCATATATATATAACTGAGACCCCCCATATATATATAACTGAGACCCTCCATATATATAACTGAGACCCTCCATATATATATAACTGAGACCCTCCATATATATATAACTGAGACCCCCCATATATATATAACTGAGACCCTCCATATATATATAACTGAGACCCTCCATATATATATAACTGAGACCCTCTATATATATATAACTGAGACCCTCCTTATATATATAACTGAGACCCTCCATATATATAACTGAGACCCTCCATATATATATAACTGAGACCCCCCATATATATATATATCTGAGACCCTCCGTATATATATAACTGAGACCCTCCATATATATATATAACTGAGACCCTCCATATATATAACTGAGACCCTCCATATATATAACTGAGACCCTCCATATATATAACTGAGACCCTCCATATATATATAACTGAGACCCTCCATATATATATAACTGAGACCCTCCATATATATAACTGAGACCCTCCATATATATATAACTGAGACCCTCCATATATATATAACTGAGACCCTCCATATATATATAACTGAGACCCTCCGTATATATATAACTGAGACCCTCCATATATATATATAACTGAGACCCTCCATATGTATATAACTGAGACCCCCCATATATATATAACTGAGACCCTCCATATATATAACTGAGACCCTCCATATATATATAACTGAGACCCTCCATATATATATAACTGAGACCCTCCATATATATATAACTGAGACCCTCTATATATATATAACTGAGACCCCCCATATATATATAACTGAGACCCTCCATATATATATAACTGAGACCCTCCATATATATATATAACTGAGACCCTCCATATATATAACTGAGACCCTCCATATATATATATAACTGAGACCCTCCATATATATATATAACTGAGACCCTCCATATATATAACTGAGACCCTCCATATATATAACTGAGACCCTCCATATATATATATAACTGAGACCCTCCATATATATATAACTAAGACCCTCCATATATATATAACAGAGACCCTCCATATATATATAACTGAGACCCTCCATATATATATATAACTGACACCCTCCATATATATATAACTGAGACCCTCCATATATATATATATAACTGAGACCCTCCATATATATATAACTGAGACCCTCCATATATATATATAACTGACACCCTCCATATATATATAACTGAGACCCCCCATATATATATAACTGAGACCCTCCATATATATATATAACTGAGACCCTCCATATATATATAACTGAGACCCCCCATATATATATAACTAAGACCCTCCATATATATATAACAGAGACCCTCCATATATATATAACTGAGACCCTCCATATATATATAACTGAGACCCTCCATATATATATAACTGAGACCCTCCATATATATATAACTGACACCCTCCATATATATAACTGAGACCCTCCATATATATAACAGAGACCCTCCATATATATATAACTGACACCCTCCATATATATATAACTGAGACCCTCCATATATATATATAACTGAGACCCTCCATATATATAACTGGGACCCTCCTTATATATATATAACTGAGACCCTCCATATATATATAACTGAGACCCTCCATATATATATAACTAAGACCCTCCATATATATATAACAGAGACCCTCCATATATATATAACTGAGACCCTCCATATATATATAACTGACACCCTCCATATATATATAACTGAGACCCTCCATATATATATAACTGAGACCCTCCATATATATATAACTGAGACCCTCCATATATATATATATAACTAAGACCCTCCATATATATAACTGAGACCCCCCATATATATATAACTGAGACCCTCCATATATATATATAACTGAGACCCTCCATATATATATATATAACTGAGACCCTCCATATATATATAACTGAGACCCTCCATATATATATAACTGAGACCCTCCATATATATATATAACTGAGACCCCCCATATATATATATAACTGAGACCCTCCATATATATATAACTGAGACCCCCCATATATATATATAACTGAGACCCTCCATATATATAACTGAGACCCCCCATATATATATATAACTGAGACCCTCCATATATATAACTGAGACCCTCCATATATATATAACTGAGACCCTCCATATATATATATAACTGAGACCCTCCATATATATATATAACTGAGACCCTCCATATATATATATAACTGAGACCCTCCATATATATATAACTGAGACCCTCCATATATATAACTGAGACCCTCCATATATATATAACTGAGACCCCCCATATATATATATATCTGAGACCCTCCGTATATATATAACTGAGACCCTCCATATATATATATAACTGAGACCCTCCATATATATAACTGAGACCCTCCATATATATATAACTGAGACCCCCCATATATATATAACTGAGACCCTCCATATATATATAACTGAGACCCCCCATATATATATAACTGAGACCCTCCATATATATATAACTGAGACCCTCCAAATATATATAACTGAGACCCTCCAAATATATATAACTGAGACCCTCCATATATATATATAACTGAGACCCTCTATATATATATAACTGAGACCCTCCATATATATATAACTGAGACCCCCCATATATATATATAACTGAGACCCTCCATATATATATAACTGAGACCCTCCATATATATAACTGAGACCCTCCATATATATATAACTGAGACCCTCCATATATATATAACTGAGACCCTCCATATATATAACTGAGACCCTCCATATATATAACTGAGACCCTCCATATATATATAACTGAGAACCTCCATATATATATAACTGAGACCCTCCATATATATATAACTGAGACCCCCCATATATATATATAACTGAGACCCTACATATATATATAACTGAGACCCTCCATATATATATATATATCTGAGACCCTCCGTATATATATAACTGAGACCCTCCATATATATATAACTGAGACCCTCCATATATATATAACTGAGACCCTCCATATATATATAACTGACACCCTCCATATATATATATAACTGAGACCCCCCATATATATATATAACTGAGACCCTCCATATATACATATAACTGAGACCCTCCATATACATAACTGAGACCCTCCAAATATATATAACTAAGACCCTCCATATATATATATAACTGAGACCCTCCATATATATATAACTGAGACCCCCCATATATATATATATAACTGAGACCCTCCATATATATATAACTGAGACCCTCCATATATATAACTGACACCCTCCATATATATAACTGAGACCCTCCATATATATAACTGAGACCCCCCATATATATATAACTGAGACCCTCCATATATATATAACTGAGACCCTCCATATATATATAACTGAGACCCTCCATATATATATAACTGAGACCCTCCATATATATATAACTGAGACCCTCAATATATATAACTGAGACCCCCCATATATATATATAACTGAGACCCTCCATATATATTACTGAGACCCTCCATATATATAACTGAGACCCCCCATATATATATAACTGAGACCCCCATATATATATATATAACTGAGACCCTCCATATATATATAACTGAGACCCTCCATATATATATAACTGAGACCCTCCATATATATATAACTGAGACCCTCCATATATATATAACTGAGACCCTCCATATATATATAACTGAGACCCTCCATATATATATAACTGAGACCCTCCATATATATATAACTGAGACCCTCCATATATATATATAACTGAGACCCTCCATATATATAACTGAGACCCTCCATATATATATATAACTGAGACCCTCCATATATATAACTGAGACCCCCCATATATATATAACTGAGACCCTCCATATATATATAACTGAGACCCTCCATATATATATAACTGAGACCCTCCATATATATATAACTGAGACCCTCCATATATATATATAACTGAGACCCTCCATATATATATATAACTGAGACCCTCCATATATATAACTGAGACCCCCCATATATATATAACTGAGACCCTCCATATATATATAACTGAGACCCTCCATATATATATAACTGAGACCCTCCATATATATATAACTGAGACCCTCCATATATATATATAACTGAGACCCTCCATATATATATAACTGAGACCCTCCATATATATAACTGAGACCCTCCATATATATATAACTGAGACCCTCCATATATATATATATAACTGAGACCCCCCCATATATATATATAACTGAGACCCTCCATATATATATAACTGAGACCCTCCATATATATATATAACTGAGACCCTCCATATATATATAACTGAGACCCCCCATATATATATATAACTGAGACCCTCCATATATATATAACTGAGACCCCCTCCCATATATATATAACTGAGACCCTCCATATATATATATAACTGAGACCCTCCATATATATATAACTGAGACCCCCCATATATATATAACTGAGACCCTCCATATATATATAACTGAGACCCCCCATATATATATAACTGAGACCCTCCATATATATATAACTGAGACCCTCCATATATATATAACTGAGACCCTCCATATATATATAACTGAGACCCTCCATATATATATAACTGAGACCCTCAATATATATAACTGAGACCCCCCATATATATATAACTGAGACCCCCCATATATATATATAACTGAGACCCTCCATATATATATAACTGAGACCCTCCATATATATATATAACTGAGACCCTCCATATATATATAACTGAGACCCTCCATATATATATAACTGAGACCCTCCATATATATATATAACTGAGACCCTCCATATATATATATAACTGAGACCCTCCATATATATAACTGAGACCCTCCATATATATATATAACTGAGACCCTCCATATATATATATAACTGAGACCCTCCATATATATATATAACTGAGACCCTCCATATATATATATAACTGAGACCCTCCATATATATATATAACTGAGACCCTCCATATATATAACTGAGACCCTCCATATATATATATATAACTGAGACCCTCCATATATATAACTGAGACCCCCCATATATATATAACTGAGACCCTCCATATATATATAACTGAGACCCTCCATATATATATAACTGAGACCCTCCATATATATATAACTGAGACCCTCCATATATATATATAACTGAGACCCTCCATATATATATATAACTGAGACCCTCCATATATATAACTGAGACCCCCCATATATATATAACTGAGACCCTCCATATATATATAACTGAGACCCTCCATATATATATAACTGAGACCCTCCATATATAATATAACTGAGACCCTCCATAAATATAACTGAGACCCTAAATATATATATAACTGAGACCCTCCATATATATATATAACTGAGACCCTCCATATATATATAACTGAGACCCTCCATATATATATAACTGAGACCCTCCATATATATTTATAACTGAGACCCTCCATATATATATATATAACTGAGACCCTCCATATATATATAACTGAGACCCTCCATATATATATAACTGAGACCCCCCATATATATATAACTGAGACCCTCCATATATATATAACTGAGACCCTCCATATATATATAACTGAGACCCTCCATATATATAACTGAGACCCTCCATATATATATAACTGAGACCCCCCATATATATATACTGAGACCCTCCATATATATATAACTGAGACCCTCCATATATATATAACTGAGACCCTTCATATATATAACTGAGACCCTCCATATATATATAACTGAGACCCCCCATATATATATATAACTGAGACCCTCCATATATATATAACTGAGGACCCTCCATATATATAACTGAGACCCTCCATATATATATAACTGAGACCCTCCATATATATATAACTGAGACCCTCTATATATATATATAACTGAGACCCTCCATATATATAACTGAGACCCTCCATATATATAACTGAGACCCTCCATATATATATAACTGAGACCCTCCATATATATATAACTGAGACCCTCCATATATATAACTGAGACCCTCCATATATATAACTGAGACCCCCATATATATATAACTGAGACCCTCCATATATATAACTGAGACCCTCCATATATATAACTGAGACCCTCCATATATATATAACTGAGACCCTCCATATATATAACTGAGACCCCCCATATATATATATAACTGAGACCCTCCATATATATATAACTGAGACCCTCCATATATATATATAACTGAGACCCTCCATATATATATAACTGAGACCCTCCATATATATATAACTGAGACCCTCCATATATATATATATAACTGAGACCCCCCATATATATATAACTGAGACCCTCCATATATATATATAACTGAGACCCCCCATATATATAACAGAGACCCTCCATATATATATAACTGAGACCCTCCATATATATATATAACTGAGACCCTCCATATATATATAACTGAGACCCTCCATATATATATATAACTGAGACCCTCCATACATATATAACTGAGACCCCCCCATATATATATAACTGAGACCCTCCATATATATATAACTGAGACCCTCCATATATATAACTGAGACCCTCCATATATATATAACTGAGACCCCCCATATATATATAACTGAGACCCTCCATATATATATAACTGAGACCCTCCATATATATATAACTGAGACCCTCCATATATATATAACTGAGACCCTCCATATATATATAACTGACACCCTCCATATATATATAACTGAGACCCTCCATATATATATAACTGAGACCCCCCATATATATATAACTGAGACCCTCCATATATATATAACTGAGACCCTCCATATATATATAACTGAGACCCTCCATATATATATAACTGAGACCTCATATATGTATAACTGAGACCCCCCATATATATAACTGAGACCCTCCATATATATATAACTGAGACCCTCCATATATATATAACTGAGACCCTCCATATATATAACTGAGACCCCCCATATATATATATAACTGAGACCCTCCATATATATATATAACTGAGACCCTCCATGTATATATAACTGAGACCCTCCATATATATATAACTGAGACCCTCCATATATATATATAACTGAGACCCTCCATATATATAACTGAGACCCTCCATATATATATAACTGAGACCCTCCATATATATATAACTGAGACCCCCATATATATAACTGAGACCCTCCATATATATATAACTGAGACCCTCCATATATATAACTGAGACCCTCCATATATATAACTGAGACCCCCCATATATATATATAACTGAGACCCTCCATATATATATATATAACTGAGACCCTCCATATATATATATAACTGAGACCCTCCATGTATATATAACTGAGACCCTCCATATATGTATAACTGAGACCCCCCATATATATAACTGAGACCCTCCATATATATAACTGAGACCCTCCATATATATATATAACTGAGACCCCCCATATATATATAACTGAGACCCTCCATATATATATAACTGAGACCCTCCATATATATGTATAACTGAGACCCCCCATATATATAACTGAGACCCTCCATATATATATAACTGAGACCCTCCATATATATATAACTGAGACCCTCCATATATATATAACTGAGACCCTCCATATATATATATAACTGAGACCCTCCATATATATATAACTGAGACCCTCCATATATATATATAACTGAGACCCCCCATATATATATAACTGAGACCCTCCATATATATAACTGAGACCCTCCATATATATATAACTGAGACCCTCCATATATATATATATAACTGAGACCCTCCATATATATATAACTGAGACCCTCCATATATATATAACTGAGACCCCCCATATATATAACTGAGACCCTCCATATATATATAACTGAGACCCTCCATATATATATATAACTGAGACCCTCCATATATATATAACTGAGACCCTCCATATATATATAACTGAGACCCCCCATATATATATAACTGAGACCCTCCTATATATATAACTGAGACCCTCCATATATATATATAACTGAGAACCTCCATATATATAACTGAGACCCTCCATATATATATAACTGAGACCCTCCATATATATATAACTGAGACCCTCCATATATATATAACTGAGACCCTCCATATATATAACTGAGACCCTCATATATATATAACTGAGACCCCCCATATATATATATATAACTGAGGCCCTCCATATATATATAACTGAGACCCTCCATATATATATAACTGAGACCCTCCATATATATATAACTGAGACCCTCCATATATATATTAACTGAGACCCCCCATATATATATAACTGAGACCCTCCATATATATAACTGAGACCCTCCATATATATATATAACTGAGACCCTCCATATATATATATAACTGAGACCCTCCATATATATATAACTGAGACCCTCCATATATGTATAACTGAGACCCTCCATATATATAACTGAGACCCTCCATATATATATAACTGAGACCCTCCATATATATATATAACTGAGACCCTCCATATATATATAACTGAGACCCTCCATATATATATAACTGAGACCCCCCATATATATATAACTGAGACCCTCCATATATATATATAACTGAGACCCTCCATATATATAACTGAGACCCTCCATAATATATATACTGAGACCCTCCATATATAGTAACTGAGACCCTCCATATATATATAACTGAGACCCTCCATATATATATATAACTGAGACCCTCCATATATATATAACTGATATATATAACTGAGACCCTCCATATATATATATAACTGAGACCCCCCATATATATATAACTGAGACCCTCCATATATATATAACTGAGACCCTCCATATATATATATAACTGAGAACCTCCATATATATAACTGAGACCCTCCATATATATATAACTGAGACCCTCCATATATATATAACTGAGACCCTCCATATATATATAACTGAGACCCTCCATATATACATAACTGAGACCCTCTATATATATAACTGAGACCCCCCATATATATATATATAACTGAGGCCCTCCATATATATATAACTGAGACCCTCCATATATATATAACTAAGACCCTCCATATATATAACTGAGACCCTCCATATATATATATAACTGAGACCCTCCAAATATATATAACTGAGACCCTCCATATATATAACTGAGACCCCCCATATATATATATAACTGAGACCCTCCATATATATATATATAACTGAGACCCCCCATATATATATAACTGAGACCCTCCATATATGTATAACTGAGACCCCCCATATATATAACTGAGACCCTCCATATATATATAACTGAGACCCTCCATATATATATATAACTGAGACCCTCCATATATATATAACTGAGACCCTCCATATATATATATAACTGAGACCCCCCATATATATATAACTGAGACCCTCCATATATATATATATAACTGAGACCCCCCATATATATATAACTGAGACCCTCCATATATATATAACTGAGACCCTCCATATATATAACAGAGACCCTCCATATATATATAACTGAGACCCTCCATATATATATAACTGAGACCCTCCATATATATATATAACTGAGACCCTCCATATATATATAACTGAGACCCTCCATATATATATATAACTGAGACCCTCCATATATATATAACTGAGACCCTCCATATATATATATAACTGAGACCCCCCATATATATATAACTGAGACCCTCCATATATATATATATAACTGAGACCCCCCATATATATATAACTGAGACCCTCCATATATATATAACTGAGACCCTCCATATATATAACTGAGACCCTCCATATATATATAACTGAGACCCTCCATATATATAACAGAGACCCTCCATATATATAACTGAGACCCTCCATATATATATATAACTGAGACCCTCCATATATATATATAACTGAGACCCTCCATATATATAACTGAGACCCTCTATATATATATATAACTGAGACCCTCCATATATATAACTGAGACCCTCCATATATATATAACTGAGACCCTCCATATATATATAACTGACACCCTCCATATATATATATATAACTGAGACCCTCCATATATATATAACTGAGACCCTCCATATATATATAACTGACACCCTCCATATATATACATAACTGAGACCCTCTATATATATAACTGAGACCCCCCATATATATATATAACTGAGGCCCTCCATATATATATATAACTGAGACCCTCCATATATATATAACTAAGACCCTCCATATATATAACTGAGACCCTCCATATATATATATAACTGAGACCCTCCATATATATATATAACTGAGACCCTCCAAATATATATAACTGAGACCCTCCATATATATATAACTGAGACCCTCCATATATATATAACTGACACCCTCCATATATATATAACTGAGACCCTCCATATATATAACTGAGACCCTGCATATATATATAACTGAGACCCTCCATATATATATAACTGAGACCCTCTATATATATATAACTGAGACCCTCCATATATATATAACTGAGACCCTCTATATATATATAACTGAGACCCTCCATATATATATAACTGAGACCCTCCATATATATATAACTGAGACCCTCCATATATATATAACTGAGACCCTCTATATATATATAACTGAGACCCTCCATATATATATAACTGAGACCCTCTATATATATATAACTGAGACCCTCCATATATATAACTGAGACCCTCCATATATATAACTGAGACCCTCCATATATATAACTGAGACCCTCCATATATATATAACTGAGACCCCCCCATATATATATAACTGAGATCCCCCATATATATATAACTGAGACCCTCCATATATATATAACTGAGACCCCCCCATATATATATATATAACTGAGACCCCCCATATATATATAACTGAGATCCCCCATATATATAACTGAGACCCCCCATATATATATATAACTGAGACCCCCCATATATATATAACTGAGACCCTCCATATATATATAACTGAGACCCTCCATATATATAACTGAGACCCCCCATATATATATATATAACTGAGACCCTCCATATATATATAACTGAGACCCTCCATATATATATAACTGAGACCTTCTATATATATAACTGAGACCCCCCATATATATATAACTGAGACCTTCTATATATATAACTGAGACCCCCCCATATATATATAACTGAGACCCTCCATATATATATATAACTGAGACCCCCCATATATATAACTGAGACCCTCCATATGTATATAACTGAGACCCTCCATATATATATAACTGAGACCCTCCATATATATATATATAACTGAGACCCCCCCATATATATAACTGAGACCCTCCATATGTATATAACTGAGACCCTCCATATATATAACTGAGACCCTCCATATATATATAACTGAGACCCTCCATATATATAACTGAGACCCCCCATATATATAACTGAGACCCTCCATATATATATATATAACTAAGACCCTCCATATATATATAACTGAGACCCTCCATATATATATATAACTGACACCCTCCATATATATATAACTGAGACCCTCCATACATATATAACTGAGACCCCCCCATATATATATAACTGAGACCCTCCATATATATATAACTGAGACCCTCCATATATATAACTGAGACCCTCCATATATATATAACTGAGACCCCCCATATATATATAACTGAGACCCTCCATATATATATAACTGAGACCCTCCATATATATATAACTGAGACCCTCCATATATATATAACTGAGACCCTCCATATATATATAACTGACACCCTCCATATATATATAACTGAGACCCTCCATATATATATAACTGAGACCCCCCATATATATATAACTGAGACCCTCCATATATATATAACTGAGACCCTCCATATATATATAACTGAGACCCTCCATATATATAACTGAGACCCCCCATATATATATATAACTGAGACCCTCCATATATATATATAACTGAGACCCTCCATGTATATATAACTGAGACCCTCCATATATATATATAACTGAGACCCTCCATATATATATATAACTGAGACCCTCCATATATATAACTGAGACCCTCCATATATATATAACTGAGACCCTCCATATATATATAACTGAGACCCCCCATATATATATAACTGAGACCCTCCATATATATATAACTGAGACCCTCCATATATATATAACTGAGACCCTCCATATATATAACTGAGACCCCCCATATATATATATAACTGAGACCCTCCATATATATATATATAACTGAGACCCTCCATGTATATATAACTGAGACCCTCCATATATATATATAACTGAGACCCTCCATGTATATATAACTGAGACCCTCCATATATGTATAACTGAGACCCCCCATATATATAACTGAGACCCTCCATATATATATAACTGAGACCCTCCATATATATATAACTGAGACCCTCCATATATATATAACTGAGACCCTCCATATATATATATAACTGAGACCCTCCATATATATATAACTGAGACCCTCCATATATATATATAACTGAGACCCCCCATATATATATAACTGAGACCCTCCTTATATATAACTGAGACCCTCCATATATATATAACTGAGACCCTCCATATATATATATATAACTGAGACCCCCCATATATATATAACTGAGACCCTCCATATATGTATAACTGAGACCCCCCATATATATAACTGAGACCCTCCATATATATATAACTGAGACCCCCCCATATATATATAACTGAGACCCTCCATATATATATATAACTGAGACCCTCCATATATATATAACTGAGACCCTCCATATATATATAACTGAGACCCTCCATACATATAACTGAGACCCCCCATATATATATAACTGACACCCTCCATATATATATATAACTGAGACCCTCCATATATATATATAACTGAGACCCTCCATATATATATAACTGAGACCCTCCATATATATATAACTGAGACCCTCCATACATATAACTGAGACCCTCCATATATATATAACTGAGACCCTCCATATATATATATAACTGAGACCCCCCATATATATATAACTGAGACCCTCCATATATATATAACTGAGACCCTCCATATATATATATAACTGAGAACCTCCATATATATAACTGAGACCCTCCATATATATATAACTGAGACCCTCCATATATATATATAACTGAGACCCCCCATATATATAACTGAGACCCTCCATATATATATAACTGAGACCCTCCATATATATATATAACTGAGACCCTCCATATATATAACTGAGACCCTCCATATATATATAACTGAGACCCTCCATATATATATAACTGAGACCCTCCATATATACATAACTGAGACCCTCTATATATATAACTGAGACCCCCCATATATATATATAACTGAGGCCCTCCATATATATATAACAGAGACCCTCCATATATATATAACTAAGACCCTCCATATATATATATATAACTGAGACCCCCCATATATATATAACTGAGACCCTCTATATATATATAACTGAGACCCTCCATATGTATATAACTGAGACCCCCCATATATATATAACTGAGACCCCCCATATATATATAACTGAGACCCTCCATATATATATAACTGAGACCCTCCATATATATATAACTGAGACCCTCCATATGTATATAACTGAGACCCCCCATATATATATAACTGAGACCCCCCCATATATATATAACTGAGACCCCCCATATATATATAACTGAGACCCTCCATATATATAACTGAGACCCTCCATATATATATAACTGAGACCCTCCATATATATATAACTGAGACCCTCCATATATATAACTGAGACCCTCCATATATATATATAACTGAGACCCTCCATATATATATAACTGAGACCCTCCGTATATATATAACTGAGACCCTCCATATATATATAACTGAGACCCTCCATATGTATATAACTGAGACCCCCCATATATATATAACTGAGACCCTCCATATATATAACTGAGACCCTCCATATATATATAACTGAGACCCTCCATATATATATAACTGAGACCCCCCATATATATATAACTGAGACCCTCCATATATATATAACTGAGACCCTCCATATATATAACTGAGACCCTCTATATATATATAACTGAGACCCTCCATATATATAACTGAGACCCTCCATATATATAACTGAGACCCCCCATATATATATAACTGAGACCCTCCATATATATATAACTGAGACCCTCCATATATATAACTGAGACCCTCCATATATATATATAACTGAGACCCTCCATATATATATAACTGAGACCCTCCATATATATATAACTGAGACCCTCCATATATATAACTGAGACCCTCCATATATATATAACTGGGACCCTCCTTATATATATATAACTGAGACCCTCCATATATATATAACTGAGACCCCCCATATATATATAACTGAGACCCTCCATATATATAACTGAGACCCCCCATATATATATATAACTGACACCCTCCATATATATATAACTGAGACCCTCCATATATATATATAACTGAGACCCTCCATATATATATAACTGAGACCCCCCCATATATATATAACTGAGACCCTCCATATATATATAACTGAGACCCTCCATAGATATATAACTGAGACCCTCCATATATATATATATATCTGAGACCCTCCGTATATATATAACTGAGACCCTCCATATATATATAACTGAGACCCTCCATATGTATATAACTGAGACCCCCCATATATATATAACTGAGACCCTCCATATATATAACTGAGACCCTCCATATATATATAACTGAGACCCTCCATATATATATAACTGAGACCCTCCATATATATATAACTGAGAACCTCCATATATATATATAACTGAGACCCCCATATATATATATAACTGAGACCCTCCATATATATATATAACTGAGACCCTCCATATATATAACTGAGACCCCCCATATATATATAACTGAGACCCTCCATATATATAACTGAGACCCTCTATATATATAACTGAGACCCTCCATATATATAACTGAGACCCTCCATATATATATAACTGAGACCCCCCATATATATATAACTGAGACCCTCCATATATATAACTGAGACCCTCCATATATATATAACTGAGACCCTCCATATATATATAACTGAGACCCTCTATATATATATAACTGAGACCCCCCATATATATATAACTGAGACCCTCCATATATATATAACTGAGACCCTCCATATATATATATAACTGAGACCCTCCATATATATATAACTGAGACCCTCCATATATATATAACTGAGACCCTCCATATATATAACTGAGACCCTCCATATATATATAACTGAGACCCTCCATATATATATATAACTGACACCCTCCATATATATATAACTGAGACCCTCCATATATATATAACTGAGACCCTCCATATATATATATAACTGACACCCTCCATATATATATAACTGAGACCCCCCATATATATATAACTGAGACCCTCCATATATATATAACTAAGACCCTCCATATATATATAACAGAGACCCTCCATATATATATAACTGAGACCCTCCATATATATATAACTGAGACCCCCCATATATATATAACTGAGACCCTCCATATATATAACTGAGACCCTCCATATATATATAACTGAGACCCTCCATATATATATAACTGAGACCCCCCATATATATATAACTGAGACCCTCCATATATATATAACTGAGACCCTCCATATATATATAACTGAGACCCTCTATATATATATAACTGAGACCCTCCTTATATATATAACTGAGACCCTCCATATATATAACTGAGACCCTCCATATATATATAACTGAGACCCCCCATATATATATATATCTGAGACCCTCCGTATATATATAACTGAGACCCTCCATATATATATATAACTGAGACCCTCCATATATATAACTGAGACCCTCCATATATATAACTGAGACCCTCCATATATATAACTGAGACCCTCCATATATATATAACTGAGACCCTCCATATATATATAACTGAGACCCTCCATATATATAACTGAGACCCTCCATATATATATAACTGAGACCCTCCATATATATATAACTGAGACCCTCCATATATATATAACTGAGACCCTCCGTATATATATAACTGAGACCCTCCATATATATATATAACTGAGACCCTCCATATGTATATAACTGAGACCCCCCATATATATATAACTGAGACCCTCCATATATATAACTGAGACCCTCCATATATATATAACTGAGACCCTCCATATATATATAACTGAGACCCTCCATATATATATAACTGAGACCCTCTATATATATATAACTGAGACCCCCCATATATATATAACTGAGACCCTCCATATATATATAACTGAGACCCTCCATATATATATATAACTGAGACCCTCCATATATATAACTGAGACCCTCCATATATATATATAACTGAGACCCTCCATATATATATATAACTGAGACCCTCCATATATATAACTGAGACCCTCCATATATATAACTGAGACCCTCCATATATATATATAACTGAGACCCTCCATATATATATAACTAAGACCCTCCATATATATATAACAGAGACCCTCCATATATATATAACTGAGACCCTCCATATATATATATAACTGACACCCTCCATATATATATAACTGAGACCCTCCATATATATATATATAACTGAGACCCTCCATATATATATAACTGAGACCCTCCATATATATATATAACTGACACCCTCCATATATATATAACTGAGACCCCCCATATATATATAACTGAGACCCTCCATATATATATATAACTGAGACCCTCCATATATATATAACTGAGACCCCCCATATATATATAACTAAGACCCTCCATATATATATAACAGAGACCCTCCATATATATATAACTGAGACCCTCCATATATATATAACTGAGACCCTCCATATATATATAACTGAGACCCTCCATATATATATAACTGACACCCTCCATATATATAACTGAGACCCTCCATATATATAACAGAGACCCTCCATATATATATAACTGACACCCTCCATATATATATAACTGAGACCCTCCATATATATATATAACTGAGACCCTCCATATATATAACTGGGACCCTCCTTATATATATATAACTGAGACCCTCCATATATATATAACTGAGACCCTCCATATATATATAACTAAGACCCTCCATATATATATAACAGAGACCCTCCATATATATATAACTGAGACCCTCCATATATATATAACTGACACCCTCCATATATATATAACTGAGACCCTCCATATATATATAACTGAGACCCTCCATATATATATAACTGAGACCCTCCATATATATATATATAACTAAGACCCTCCATATATATAACTGAGACCCCCCATATATATATAACTGAGACCCTCCATATATATATATAACTGAGACCCTCCATATATATATATATAACTGAGACCCTCCATATATATATAACTGAGACCCTCCATATATATATAACTGAGACCCTCCATATATATATATAACTGAGACCCCCCATATATATATATAACTGAGACCCTCCATATATATATAACTGAGACCCCCCATATATATATATAACTGAGACCCTCCATATATATAACTGAGACCCCCCATATATATATATAACTGAGACCCTCCATATATATAACTGAGACCCTCCATATATATATAACTGAGACCCTCCATATATATATATAACTGAGACCCTCCATATATATATATAACTGAGACCCTCCATATATATATATAACTGAGACCCTCCATATATATATAACTGAGACCCTCCATATATATAACTGAGACCCTCCATATATATATAACTGAGACCCCCCATATATATATATATCTGAGACCCTCCGTATATATATAACTGAGACCCTCCATATATATATATAACTGAGACCCTCCATATATATAACTGAGACCCTCCATATATATATAACTGAGACCCCCCATATATATATAACTGAGACCCTCCATATATATATAACTGAGACCCCCCATATATATATAACTGAGACCCTCCATATATATATAACTGAGACCCTCCAAATATATATAACTGAGACCCTCCAAATATATATAACTGAGACCCTCCATATATATATATAACTGAGACCCTCTATATATATATAACTGAGACCCTCCATATATATATAACTGAGACCCCCCATATATATATATAACTGAGACCCTCCATATATATATAACTGAGACCCTCCATATATATAACTGAGACCCTCCATATATATATAACTGAGACCCTCCATATATATATAACTGAGACCCTCCATATATATAACTGAGACCCTCCATATATATAACTGAGACCCTCCATATATATATAACTGAGAACCTCCATATATATATAACTGAGACCCTCCATATATATATAACTGAGACCCCCCATATATATATATAACTGAGACCCTACATATATATATAACTGAGACCCTCCATATATATATATATATCTGAGACCCTCCGTATATATATAACTGAGACCCTCCATATATATATAACTGAGACCCTCCATATATATATAACTGAGACCCTCCATATATATATAACTGACACCCTCCATATATATATATAACTGAGACCCCCCATATATATATATAACTGAGACCCTCCATATATACATATAACTGAGACCCTCCATATACATAACTGAGACCCTCCAAATATATATAACTAAGACCCTCCATATATATATATAACTGAGACCCTCCATATATATATAACTGAGACCCCCCATATATATATATATAACTGAGACCCTCCATATATATATAACTGAGACCCTCCATATATATAACTGACACCCTCCATATATATAACTGAGACCCTCCATATATATAACTGAGACCCCCCATATATATATAACTGAGACCCTCCATATATATAACTGAGACCCTCCATATATATAACTGAGACCCTCCATATATATATAACTGAGACCCTCCATATATATATATAACTGAGACCCTCCATATATATATATAACTGAGACCCTCCATATATATAACTGAGACCCTCCATATATATATATAACTGAGACCCTCCATATATATATAACTGAGACCCTCCATATGTATAACTGAGACCCTCTATATATATATAACTGAGACCCTCTATATATATATAACTGAGACCCTCCATATATGTAACTGAGACCCTCCATATATATAACTGAGACCCTCTATATATATATAACTGAGACCCTCCATATATATATAACTGAGACCCTCCATATATATATATAACTGAGACCCTCCATATATATAACTGAGACCCCCCATATATATATAACTGAGACCCTCCATATATATATAACTGAGACCCTCCATATATATATATAACTGAGACCCTCCATATATATAACTGAGACCCCCCATATATATATAACTGAGACCCTCCATATATATATAACTAAGACCCTCCATATATATATAACTGAGACCCTCCATATATATATAACTGAGACCCTATATATATATAACTGAGACCCTCCATATATATATAACTGAGACCCTCCATATATATAACTGAGACCCCCCATATATATATAACTGAGACCCTCCATATATATATAACTAAGACCCTCCATATATATATAACTGAGACCCTCCATATATATATAACTGAGACCCTATATATATATAACTGAGACCCCCCATATATATATAACTGAGACCCTCCATATATATATAACTGAGACCCTCCATATATATATAACTGAGACCCTCCATATATATAACTGAGACCCTCCATATATATATAACTGAGACCCTCCATATATATATAACTGAGATCCCCCATATATATATATATAACTGAGACCCTCCATATATATAACTGAGACCCCCCATATATATATAACTGAGACCCTCCATATATATAACTGAGACCCCCCATATATATATAACTAAGACCCTCCATATATATATATAACTGAGACCCTCCATATATATATAACTGAGACCCCCCATATATATATAACTGAGACCCTCCATATATATATAACTGAGACCCTCCATATATATATATAACTGACACCCTCCATATATATAACTGAGACCCTCCATATATATAACTGAGACCCCCCATATATATATATAACTGAGACCCTCCATATATATATAACTGAGACCCCCCCCCATATATATAACTGAGACCCTCCATATATATATAACTGAGACCCTCCATATATATATAACTGAGACCCTCCATATATATATAACTGAGACCCTCTATATATATATAACTGAGACCCCCCATATATATAACTGAGACCCTCCATATATATAACTGAGACCCTCCATATATATATATAACTGAGACCCTCCATATATATATAACTGACACCCTCCATATATATATAACTGACACCCTCCATATATATATAACTGAGACCCTCCATATATATATAACTGAGACCCCCCATATATATATATAACTGAGACCCTCCATATATATATAACTGAGACCCCCCCCATATATATAACTGACACCCTCCATATATATAACTGAGACCCTCCATATATATATATAACTGAGACCCTCCATATATATATATAACTGAGACCCTCCATATATATATAACTGAGACCCTCCATATATATATATAACTGAGACCCTCCATATATATATAACTGAGACCCTCCATATATATAACTGAGACCCTCCATATATATATAACTGAGACCCTATATATATATATAACTGAGACCCTCCATATATATAACTGAGACCCCCCATATATATATATAACTGAGACCCTCCATATATATATAACTGAGACCCTCCATATATATAACTGAGACCCTCCATATATATAACTGAGACCCTCTATATATATATAACTGAGACCCTCCATATATATATAACTGAGACCCTCCATATATATATATAACTGAGACCCTCCATATATATATAACTGAGACCCTCCATATATATAACTGAGACCCCCCATATATATATAACTGAGACCCTCCATATATATATATAACTGAGACCCCCCATATATATATATAACTGAGACCCCCCATATATATATAACTGAGACCCTCCATATATATATATAACTGAGACCCTCCATATATATATAACTGAGACCCCCCATATATATATATAACTGAGACCCCCCATATATATATAACTGAGACCCTCCATATATATATATAACTGAGACCCTCCATATATATATAACTGAGACCCTCCATATATATAACTGAGACCCTCCATATATATAACTGAGACCCTCCATATATATATAACTGAGACCCTCCATATATATAACTGAGACCCTCCATATATATATAACTGAGACCCTCCATATATATATATAACTGAGACCCCCCATATATATATAACTGAGACCCTCTATATATATAACTGAGACCCTCCATATATATATAACTGAGACCCTCTCTATTACAGTTGGGGGGCGGCTGGGTCTCTGTGTATTAGGGTCAGGGCGTTGTCATGGTGACCCTGTGTATTAGGGTCAGGGCGTTGTCATGGTGACCCTGTGTATTAGGGTCAGGGAGTTGTCATGGTGACCCTGTGTATTAGGGTCAGGGCGTTGTCATGGTGACCCCGTGTTGTGGGCTCTCGGCTTCGCCGGGTGACGCTCAGGTTTCCGCTGGAGGTAAATATATTCTGGGATGTGTAAGATTAGAAGGTCGTCGCCTCATGTACAATTCATAGATTTCCATCTCCTCCCCCTGCAGGGGGCAGCACAGGGTCTGTCGCTATGGCGCAGGGTCTCCCGGGCCCCTGCTATTCTCGGCTCCGGGCCCCTGGGGGGGCTTGTTTTTCGCTCTCTCCGTCCTCGGGAGACGCCGGTTCCGCTCTCGTGCAGAAAGTGACAGATGGAAAATTGTCCTGTTTTTCCAGTAACAGATGAGAGAGCGAAGCTCCAAATATACAGGACCCGAGGACGGGAGGCGCAGGTCCTGACAGCAGGAGGTGCCCCAAACCCAACACAAGCCCAAAATATACAGGACCCGAGGACGGGAGGTGCAGGTCCTGACAGCAGGAGGTGCCCCAAACCCAAGACAAGCCCCATATATACAGGACCCGAGGACGGGAGGTGCAGGTCCTGACAGCAGGAGGTGCCCCAAACCCAAGACAAGCCCCATATATACAGGACCCGAGGACGGGAGGTGCAGGTCCTGACAGCAGGAGGTGCCCCAAACCCAAGACAAGCCCCATATATACAGGACCCGAGGACGGGAGGTGCAGGTCCTGACAGCAGGAGGTGCCCCAAACCCAACACAAGCCCAAAATATACAGGACCCGAGGAAGGGAGGCGCAGGTCCTGACAGCAGGAAGTGCCCCAAACCCAAGGCAAGCCCCATATATACAGGACCCGAGGACGGGAGGTGCAGGTCCTGACAGCAGGAAGTGCCCCAAACCCAAGACAAGCTATAAGGCATTTCCCAGGAGTCATCGCTCTCTATATGTCTTTCATGTATCCACTCTATAGGTCACTGTCTCTCATGTATCCCATCTCTATAGGTCACCGTCCCTCATGTATCCCCTCTATAGGTCACCGTCTCTCATGTATCCCCTCTATAGGTCACCGTCCCTCATGTATCCCCTCTCTATAGGTCACCGTCTCTTATGTATCCCCTCTATAGGTCACCGTCTCTCATGTATCCCCTCTCTATAGGTCACCGTCTCTTATGTATCCCCTCTATAGGTCACCGTCTCTTATGTATCCCCTCTATAGGTCACCTTCTCTCATGTATCCCCTCTCTATAGGTCACCGTCTCTCATGTATCCCCTCTCTATAGGTCACCGTCTCTCATGTATCCCCTCTCTATAGGTCACCGTCACTCATGTATCCTCTCTCTATAGGTCACCGTCTCTCATGTATCCCCTCTCTATAGGTCACCGTCTCTCATGTATCCCTCTCTATAGGTCACCGTCTCTTATGTATCCCCTCTCTATAGGTCACCGTCTCTTATGTATCCCCTCTATAGGTCACCGTCTCTCATGTATCCCCTCTATAGGTCACCGTCTCTTATGTATCCCCTCTATAGGTCACCTTCTCTTATGTATCCCCTCTCTATAGGTCACCGTCTCTCATGTATCCCCTCTCTATAGGTCACCGTCTCTCATGTATCCCCTCTATAGTTCACCGTCCCTCAAGTATCCTCTCTATAGGTCACCGTCTCTCATGTATCCCCTCTCTATAGGTCACCGTCTCTCATGTATCCCCTCTTTATAGGTCACCGTCCCTCATGTATCCCCTCTATAGTTCACCGTCTCTCATGTATCCCTCTCTATAGGTCACCGTCTCTTATGTATCCCCTCTACAGGTCACCGTCTCTTATGTATCCCCTCTCTATAGGTCACCGTCTCTCATGTATCCCCTCTCTATAGGTCACCGTCTCTCATGAATCCCCTCTCTATAGGTCAACGTCTCTCATGTATCCTCTCTCTATAGGTCACCATCTCTTATCTATCCCCTCTATAGGTCACCGTCTCTCATGTATCCCCTCTATAGGTCACCGTCTCTCATGTATCCCTCTCTATAGGTCGCCGTCTCTCATGTATCCCCTCTATAGGTCACCGTCTCTCATGTATCCCTCTCTATAGGTCGCCGTCTCTCATGTATCCCTCTCTATAGGTCACCGTCTCTCATGTATCTCCTCTCTATAGGTCACCGTCTCTCATGTATTATAGGTCAACGTCTCTCATGTATCCCCTCTATAGGTCACCGTCTCTCATGTATCCCTCTCTATAGGTCACCGTCTCTCATGTATCCCCTCTCTATAGGTCACCGTCTCTCATGTATCCCCTCTCTACAGGTCACCGTCTCTCATGTATCTCCTCTCTATAGGCCACCGTCTCTCATGTATCCCCTCTATAGGTCACCGTCTCTTATGTATCCCCTCTATAGGTCACCGTCTCTTATGTATCCCCTCTCTATAGGTCACCGTCCCTCATGTATACCCTCTCTATAGGTCACCGTCTCTTATGTATCCCCTCTATAGGTCACCGTCTCTTATGTATCCCATCTCTATAGGTCACCGTCTCTCATGTATCCCCTCTCTATAGGTCACCGTCCCTCATGTATCTCCTCTCTATAGGTCACCGTCTCTCATGTATCCCCTCTCTATAGGTCAACGTCTCTCATGTATCCTCTCTCTATAGGTCACCATCTCTCATGTATCCCCTCTATAGGTCACCGTCTCTCATGTATCCCCTCTATAGGTCGCCGTCTCTCATGTATCCCTCTCTATAGGTCGCCGTCTCTCATGTATCCCCTCTATAGGTCACCGTCTCTCATGTATCCCTCTCTATAGGTCGCCGTCTCTCATGTATCCCCTCTCTATAGGTCACCGTCTCTCATGTATCTCCTCTCTATAGGTCACCGTCTCTCATGTATTATAGGTCACCGTCTCTCATGTATCCCTCTCTATAGGTCGCCGTCTCTCATGTATCCCCTCTATAGGTCACCGTCTCTCATGTATCCCTCTCTATAGGTCACCGTCTCTCATGTATCCCCTCTCTATAGGTCACCGTCTCTCATGTATCCCCTCTCTACAGGTCACCGCCTCTCATGTATCTCCTCTCTATAGGCCACCGTCTCTCATGTATCCCCTCTATAGGTCACCGTCTCTTATGTATCCCCTCTATAGGTCACCGTCTCTTATGTATCCCCTCTCTATAGGTCACCGTCCCTCATGTATACCCTCTCTATAGGTCACCGTCTCTTATGTATCCCCTCTATAGGTCACCGTCTCTTATATATCCCCTCTATAGGTCACCGTCTCTCATGTATCACCTCTCTATAGGTCACCGTCTCTCATGTATCCCCTCTATAGTTCACCGCGTCTCATGTATCCCTCTCTATAGGTCACCGTCTCTTATGTATCCCCTCTATAGGTCACCGTCTCTTATGTATCCCCTCTCTATAGGTCACCGTCTCTCATGTATCTCCTCTCTATAGGTCACCGTCTCTCATGTATCCCCTCTCTATAGGTCAACGTCTCTCATGTATCCCCTCTATAGGTCACCGTCTCTCATGTATCCCCTCTATAGGTCACCGTCTCTCATGTATCCCTCTCTATAGGTCGCCGTCTCTCATGTATCCCCTCTATAGGTCACCTTCTCTCATGTATCCCCTCTTTATAGGTCACCGTCTCTTATGTATCCCCTCTATAGGTCACCGTCTCTTATGTATCCCCTCTCTATAGGTCACCGTCTCTCATGTATCTCCTCTTTATAGGTCGCCGGCTCTCATGTATCCCTCTCTATAGGTCACCGTCTCTTATGTATCCCCTCTATAGGTCACCGTCTCTTATGTATCCCCTCTCTATAGGTCACCGTCTCTCATGTATCTCCTCTCTATAGGTCCCCGTCTCTCATGTATCCCCTCTCTATAGGTCAATGTCTCTCATGTATCCTCTCTCTATAGGTCACCGTCTCTTATCTATCCCCTCTATAGGTCACCGTCTCTCATGTATCCCTCTCTATAGGTCGCCGTCTCTCATGTATCCCTCTCTATAGGTCGCCGTCTCTCATGTATCCCCTCTATAGGTCACCTTCTCTCATGTATCCCCTCTTTATAGGTCACCGTCTCTTATGTATCCCCTCTATAGGTCACCGTCTCTTATGTATCCCCTCTCTATAGGTCACCGTCTCTCATGTATCTCCTCTTTATAGGTCGCCGGCTCTCATGTATCCCTCTCTATAGGTCACCGTCTCTTATGTATCCCCTCTATAGGTCACCGTCTCTTATGTATCCCCTCTCTATAGGTCACCGTCTCTCATGTATCTCCTCTCTATAGGTCCCCGTCTCTCATGTATCCCCTCTCTATAGGTCAATGTCTCTCATGTATCCTCTCTCTATAGGTCACCGTCTCTTATCTATCCCCTCTATAGGTCACCGTCTCTCATGTATCCCCTCTGTAGGTCGCCGTCTCTCATGTATCCCCTCTATAGGTCACCGTCTCTCATGTATCTCCTCTCTATAGGCCACCGTCTCTCATGTATCCCCTCTATAGGTCACCGTCTCTTATGTATCCCTTCTATAGGTCACCGTCTCTCATGTATCCCCTCTCTATAGGTCACCGTCTCTCATGTATCTCCTCTCTATAGGTCACCGTCTCTCATGTATCCCCTCTCTATAGGTCACCGTCCCTCATGTATCCCCTCTCTATAGGTCACAGTCTCTCATGTATCCCTCTCTATAGGGAAACTTCTCATTGAGGCAGATTTATTTAGCCGGTAGTGTTCTCGCTGTGCGATGTCCGACGAGGATTTGGGTCTGCCGCTATACACTAAGATCGTGCACTTGAGTTCCTACATCCGTATCTTCTGCGCAGAGGTCCGCCGGAGTTCACCTTCTTCTTCCTGGTGCTTGTGAGTGCGTGTCTTGCGACACATTTCTAAATGTTCAATCCCGCGCGTTGTCCGAATCCGTCGGGTTGTCCGACGGCCCGCCCCCAATTTCTGTCGCGTGCAAACTGGCGCCGATGCGCCAAAATCCCAGGGCAATGTCTTTGATTTCTCCGATGGTGAGGATTTCCCTGGAGATTGCAGGAAGACTTCCGTCTGTGCCGGCGCTGCACCAGACATATACATAGAAGGCGCTGCCAATGTGCAGTGGGTCACCAGGGGACGCGCCAGCTACAGTCATGTGCCCCCGATTCTTCCTTCCGCTTGCCTGCATTGGTAAAGTTTGAAGTATCATATACAGCGGAGTCCAGCTGCAGACTGGATACAAGCCTAGTGTCACGTCCCCATGACTAACCAATGTTCTGCAGACCTTGACATGGCATCAAATAATATGAAGACGTTTCATAGTGCTGAACAATGAGGTCCCTGCTGTGCCTCAGTTCTGCATGTGGATGAGGTAGTGTGTGTGCAGGGACATGTATGTTGGTGATGGTGGAGGACAGCTTGTAGGTTGGGACTGGAGTGGCCGGCTTGGCTGCAGTTTAAAGCTTGTGTCATTGCAGCACTGTGTCTTAGAGTAGGCCTCATCCACCCCAGTCACGAGCCATCAGAGTGAAGCAAAGAAAATGAGAGACTTGGTAAAATAACTCACAGTTTGGTTTATTTTGAAAAACAGGCAACATAAACCTGGAGAGGAACCCTAGGACTATGAGTGGTTGGGGCAGCTCTGACCAGGGGTCTCTGTGTGGATGGATCTGCATCCTTTCTGTTACAGAGCTGGATGAGCTCCACTGCATGGGCAGCTCTGACCAGGAGTCTCTATGTGGATGGATCTGCATCCTTTCTGTTACAGAGCTAGATGAGCTCCGCTGCATGGGCAGCTCTAACTAGGGGTCTCTATGTGGATAGATCATTATCCTTCCTGTATAGGAGCTCGATGAGCTCCGCTGTATAGGCAGCTCTGACCAGGGGTCTATGTGTGGATGGATCTGCATCCTTTCTTTTAAAGAACTGGATGAGCTCCACTGCATGGGCAGCTCTGACCAGGGGTCTCTGTGTGGATGATTCAGCATCCTTTCTGTATAAGAGCTGGATGAGCACCACTGCATGGGCAGCTCTGACCAGGGGTCACTATGTGGATGGGTCTGCATCCTTTCTGTACAAGAGCTGGATGAGCTCCGCTGCATGGGCAGCTCTGACCAGGGGTCTCTGTGTGGATGGATCTGCATCCTTTCTGTAGAAGAGCTGGATGAGCTCCGCTGCATGGGCAGCTCTGACCAGGGGTCACTATGTGGATGGATCTGCATCCTTTCTGTAGAAGAGCTGGATGAGCTCCGTTGCATGGACAGTTCTGACCAGGGGTCACTATGTGGATAGATCTGCATCCTTTCTGTAAAAGAGATGGATGAGCTCCACTGCATGGGCAGCTCTGACCAGGGGTCTCTGTGTGAATGGTTCAGCATCCTTTCTGTTACAGAGCTGGATGAGCTCCGCTGCATGGGCAGCTCTGACCAGGGGTCTCTATGTGGATGGCTCTGCATCCTTTCTGTAAAAGAGCTGGATGAGCTCCCCAGCATGGGCAGCTCTGACCAGGCCTCTCTATGTGGATGATTCAGCATCCTTTCTGTAAAAGAGCTGGTTGAGCTCCTCTGCATGGGCAGCTCTGACCAGGGGTCTCTGTCTGGATAGATCATCGTCCTTTCTGTTACAGAGCTGGATGAGCTCCACTGCATGGGCAGCTCTGACCAGGGGTCTCTATGTGGATGGATCTGCATCCTTTCTGTAAAAGAGCTGGTTGAGCTCCTCTGCATGGGCAGCTCTGACCAGGGGTCACTATGTGGATGGGTCTGCATCCTTTCTGTACAAGAGCTGGATGAGCTCCGCTGCATGGGCAGCTCTGACCAGGGGTCTCTGTGTGGATGGATCTGCATCCTTTCTGTAGAAAAGCTGGATGAGCTCCACTGCATGGGCAGCTCTGACCAGGGGTCACTATGTGGATGGATCTGCATCCTTTCTGTAAAAGAGCTAGATGAGCTCCGTTGCATGGACAGTTCTGACCAGGGATCACTATGTGGATAGATCTGCATCCTTTCTGTAAAAGAGCTGGATGAGCTCCACTGCATGGGCAGCTCTGACCAGGGGTCTCTGTGTGAATGGTTCAGCATCCTTTCTGTTACAGAGCTGGATGAGCTCCGCTGCATGGGCAGCTCTGACCAGGGGTCTCTATGTGGATGGCTCTGCATCCTTTCTGTAAAAGAGCTGGATGAGCTCCACTGTATGGGCAGCTCTGACCAGGGGTCTCTGTGTGAATGGTTCAGCATCCTTTCTGTAAAAGAGCTGGATGAGCTCCGCTGCATGGGCAGCTCTGACCAGGGGTCTCTATGTGGATGGCTCTGCATCCTTTCTGTAAAAGAGCTGGATGAGCTCCACTGTATGGGCAGCTCTGACCAGGGGTCTCTGTGTGAATGGTTCAGCATCCTTTCTGTAGAAGAGCTGGATGAGCTCCGCTGCATGGGCAGCTCTGACCAGGGGTCACTATGTGGATGGGTCTGCATCCTTTCTGTAAAAGAGCTAGATGAGCTCCGCTGCATGGGCAGCTCTAACTAGGGGTCTCTATGTGGATAGATCATTATCCTTCCTGTATAAGAGCTCGATGAGCTCCGCTGTATAGGCAGCTCTGACCAGGGGTCTCTGTGTGGATGGATCTGCATCCTTTCTTTTAAAGAACTGGATGAGCTCCACTGCATGGGCAGCTCTGACCAGGGGTCTCTGTGTGGATGGTTCAGCATCCTTTCTGTAGAAGAGCTGGATGAGCACCACTGCATGGGCAGCTCTGACCAGGGGTCACTATGTGGATGGGTCTGCATCCTTTCTGTACAAGAGCTGGATGAGCTCCGCTGCATGGGCAGCTCTGACCAGGGGTCTCTGTGTGAATGGTTCAGCATCCTTTCTGTAGAAGAGCTGGATGAGCTCCGCTGCATGGGCAGCTCTGACCAGGGGTCACTATGTGGATGGGTCTGCATCCTTTCTGTAAAAGAGCTAGATGAGCTCCGCTGCATGGGCAGCTCTAACTAGGGGTCTCTATGTGGATAGATCATTATCCTTCCTGTATAAGAGCTCGATGAGCTCCGCTGTATAGGCAGCTCTGACCAGGGGTCTCTGTGTGGATGGATCTGCATCCTTTCTTTTAAAGAACTGGATGAGCTCCACTGCATGGGCAGCTCTGACCAGGGGTCTCTGTGTGGATGGTTCAGCATCCTTTCTGTATAAGAGCTGGATGAGCACCACTGCATGGGCAGCTCTGACCAGGGGTCACTATGTGGATGGGTCTGCATCCTTTCTGTACAAGAGCTGGATGAGCTCCGCTGCATGGGCAGCTCTGACCAGGGGTCACTATGTGGATGGGTCTGCATCCTTTCTGTACAAGAGCTGGATGAGCTCCGCTGCATGGGCAGCTCTGACCAGGGGTCACTATGTGGATGAATCTGCATCCTTTCTGTAGAAGAGCTGGATGAGCTCCGCTGCATGGACAGTTCTGACCAGGGGTCACTATGTGGATAGATCTGCATCCTTTCTGTAAAAGAGCTGGATGAGCTCCACTGCATGGGCAGCTCTGACCAGGGGTCTCTGTGTGAATGGTTCAGCATCCTTTCTGTTACAGAGCTGGATGAGCTCCGCTGCATGGGCAGCTCTGACCTGGGGTCTCTATGTGGATGGCTCTGCATCCTTTCTGTAAAAGAGCTGGATGAGCTCCCCAGCATGGGCAGCTCTGACCAGGCCTCTCTATGTGGATGATTCAGCATCCTTTCTGTAAAAGAGCTGGTTGAGCTCCTCTGCATGGGCAGCTCTGACCAGGGGTCTCTGTCTGGATAGATCATCGTCCTTTCTGTTACAGAGCTGGATGAGCTCTGCTGCATGGGCAACTCTGACCAGGGGTCTCTATGTGGATAGATCATCGTCCTTTCTGTTACAGAGCTGGATGAGCTCCACTGCATGGGCAGCTCTGACCAGGGGTCTCTATGTGGTTGGATCTGCATCCTTTCTGTAAAAGAGCTGGTTGAGCTCCTCTGCATGGGCAGCTCTGACCAGGGGTCTCTATGTGGATGTAGCTGCATACTTTCTGTTACAGAGCTAGATGAGCTCCGCTGCATGGGCAGCTCTAACTAGGGGTCTCTATGTGGATAGATAATTATCCTTCCTGTATAAGAGCTCGATGAGCTCCGCTGTATAGGCAGCTCTGACCAGGGTGTCTATGTGGATGGCTCTGCATCCTTTCTTTTAAAGAACTGGATGAGCTCCACTGCATGGGCAGCTCTGACCAGGGGTCTCTGTGTGGATGGATCTGCATCCTTTCTTTTAAAGAACTGGATGAGCTCCACTGCATGGGCAGCTCTGACCAGGGGTCTCTGTGTGGATGGTTCAGCATCCTTTCTGTATAAGAGCTGGATGAGCTCCGCTGCATGGGCAGCTCTAACCAGGGGTCACTATGTAGATGGGTTTGCATCCTTTCTGTACAAGAGCTGGATGAGCTCCGCTGCATGGGCAGCTCTGACCAGGGGTCTCTGTGTGGATGGATCTGCATCCTTTCTGTATAAGAGCTGGATGAGCACCACTGCATGGGCAGCTCTGACCAGGGGTCACTATAAGATGGGTTTGCATCCTTTCTGTACAAGAGCTGGATGAGCTCCGCTGCATGGGCAGCTCTGACCAGGGGTCTCTGTGTGGATGGATCTGCATCCTTTCTGTAGAAGAGCTGGATGAGCTCCGCTGCATGGGCAGCTCTGACCAGGGGTCACTATGTGGATGGGTCTGCATCCTTTCTGTACAAGAGCTGGATGAGCTCCGCTGCATGGGCAGCTCTGACCAGGGGTCACTATGTGGATGGATCTGCATCCTTTCTTTAGAAGAGCTGGATGAGCTCCGCTGCATGGACAGTTCTGACCAGGGGTCACTATGTGGATGGATCTGCATCCTTTCTGTAAAAGAGCTGGATGAGCTCCACTGCATGGGCAGCTCTGACAAGGGGTCTCTGTGTGAATGGTTCAGCATCCTTTCTGTTACAGAGCTGGATGAGCTCCGCTGCATGGGCAGCTCTGACCAGGGGTCTCTATGTGGATGGCTCTGCATCCTTTCTGTAAAAGAGCTGGATGAGCTCCACTGTATGGGCAGCTCTGACCAGGGGTCTCTGTGTGAATGGTTCAGCATCCTTTCTGTAAAAGAGCTGGATGAGCTCCGCTGCATGGGCAGCTCTGACCAGGGGTCACTGTGTGGATGGGTCTGCATCCTTTCTGTAAAAGAGCTGGATGAGCTCGCTGCATGGGCAGCTCTGACCAGGGGTCTCTGTGTGAATATATCATCGTCCTTTCTGTAGAAGAGCTGGATAAGCTCCCCAGCATGGGCAGCTCTGACCAGGCCTCTCTATGTGGATGATTCAGCATCCTTTCTGTAAAAGAGCTGGTTGAGCTCCTCTGCATGGGCAGCTCTGACCAGGGGTCTCTGTCTGGATAGATCATCGTCCTTTCTGTTACAGAGCTGGATGAGCTCTGCTGCATGGGCAACTCTGACCAGGGGTCTCTATGTGGATAGATCATCGTCCTTTCTGTTACAGAGCTGGATGAGCTCCACTGCATGGGCAGCTCTGACCAGGGGTCTCTATGTGGATGGATCTGCATCCTTTCTGTACAAGAGCTGGTTGAGCTCCTCTGCATGGGCAGCTCTGACCAGGGGTCTCTATGTGGATGGAGCTGCATCCTTTCTGTTACAGAGCTAGATGAGCTCCGCTGCATGGGCAGCTCTAACTAGGGGTCTCTATGTGGATAGATCATTATCCTTCCTGTATAAGAGCTCGATGAGCTCCGCTGTATAGGCAGCTCTGACCAGGGTCTCTATGTGGATGGCTCTGCATCCTTTCTTTTAAAGAACTGGATGAGCTCCATTGCATGGGCAGCTCTGACCAGGGGTCTCTGTGTGGATGGATCTGCATCCTTTCTGTATAAGAGCTGGATGAGCACCACTGCATGGGCAGCTCTGACCAGGGGTCACTATGTGGATGGGTCTGCATCCTTTCTGTACAAGAGCTGGATGAGCTCCGCTGCATGGGCAGCTCTGACCAGGGGTCTCTGTGTGGATGGATCTGCATCCTTTCTGTAGAAGAGCTGGATGAGCTCCGCTGCATGGGCAGCTCTGACCAGGGGTCACTATGTGGATGGGTCTGCATCCTTTCTGTACAAGAGCTGGATGAGCTCCGCTGCATGGGCAGCTCTGACCAGGGGTCACTATGTGGATGGATCTGCATCCTTTCTGTAGAAGAGCTGGATGAGCTCTGCTGCATGGACAGTTCTGACCAGGGGTCACTATGTGGATGGATCTGCATCCTTTCTGTAAAAGAGCTGGATGAGCTCCACTGCATGGGCAGCTCTGACCAGGGGTCTCTATGTGGATAGATTATCATCCTTTTTGTTACAGTGCTGGATGAGTTCCACTGCATGGGCAGCTCTGACCAGGGGTCTCTGTGTGGATGGATCTGCATCCTTTCTTTTAAAGAACTGGATGAGCTCCGCTGCATGGGCAGCTCTTACCAGGGGTCTCTGTGTGGATGGTTCAGCATCCTTTCTGTATAAGAGCTGGATGAGCACCACTGCATGGGCAGCTCTGACCAGGGGTCACTATGTGGATGGGTCTGCATCCTTTCTGTACAAGAGCTGGATGAGCTCCGCTGCATGGGCAGCTCTGACCAGGGGTCTCTGTGTGGATGGATCTGCATCCTTTCTGTAGAAGAGCTGGATGAGCTCCGCTGCATGGGCAGCTCTGACCAGGGGTCTCTGTGTGGATGGATCTGCATCCTTTCTGTAGAAGAGCTGGATGAGCTCCGCTGCATGGGCAGCTCTGACCAGGGGTCACTATGTGGATGGATCTGCATCCTTTCTGTAGAAGAGCTGGATGAGCTCCGCTGCATGGACAGTTCTGACCAGGGGTCTCTATGTGGATGGATCTGCATCCTTTCTGTAAAAGAGCTGGATGAGCTCCACTGCATGGGCAGCTCTGACCAGGGGTCTCTGTGTGGATGGATCTGCATCCTTTCTTTTAAAGAACTGGATGAGCTCCGCTGCATGGGCAGCTCTTACCAGGGGTCTCTGTGTGGATGGTTCAGCATCCTTTCTGTATAAGAGCTGGATGAGCACCACTGCATGGGCAGCTCTGACCAGGGGTCACTATGTGGATGGGTCTGCATCCTTTCTGTACAAGAGCTGGATGAGCTCCGCTGCATGGGCAGCTCTGACCAGGGGTCTCTGTGTGGATGGATCTGCATCCTTTCTGTAGAAGAGCTGGATGAGCTCCGCTGCATGGGCAGCTCTGACCAGGGGTCACTATGTGGATGGGTCTGCATCCTTTCTGTACAAGAGCTGGATGAGCTCCGCTGCATGGGCAGCTCTGACCAGGGGTCACTATGTGGATGGATCTGCATCCTTTCTGTAGAAGAGCTGGATGAGCTCCGCTGCATGGACAGTTCTGACCAGGGGTCTCTATGTGGATGGATCTGCATCCTTTCTGTAAAAGAGCTGGATGAGCTCCACTGCATGGGCAGCTCTGACCAGGGGTCTCTGTGTGAATGGTTCAGCATCCTTTCTGTTACAGAGCTGGATGAGCTCCGCTGCATGGGCAGCTCTGACCAGGGGTCTCTATGTGGATGGCTCTGCATCCTTTCTGTAAAAGAGCTGGATGAGCTCCACTGTATGGGCAGCTCTGACCATGGGTCTCTGTGTGAATGGTTCAGCATCCTTTCTGTAAAAGAGCTGGATGAGCTCCGCTGCATGGGCAGCTCTGACCAGGGGTCACTGTGTGGATGGGTCTGCATCCTTTCTGTAAAAGAGCTGGATGAGATCGCTGCATGGGCAGCTCTGACCAGGGGTCTCTGTGTGAATATATCATCGTCCTTTCTGTAAAAGAGCTGGATAAGCTCCCCAGCATGGGCAGCTCTGACCAGGCCTCTCTATGTGGATGATTCAGCATCCTTTCTGTAAAAGAGCTGGATGAGCTCCTCTGCATGGGCAGCTCTGACCAGGGGTCTCTGTCTGGATAGATCATCGTCCTTTCTGTTACAGAGCTGAATGAGCTCTGCTGCATGGGCAACTCTGACCAGGGGTCACTATGTGGATAGATCATCGTCCTTTCTGTTACAGAGCTGGATGAGCTCCACTGCATGGGCAGCTCTGACCAGGGGTCTCTATGTGGATGGATCTGCATCCTTTCTGTAAAAGAGCTGGTTGAGCTCCTCTGCATGGGCAGCTCTGACCAGGGGTCTCTATGTGGATGGAGCTGCATCCTTTCTGTAAAAGAGCTGGATGAGCTCCGCTGCATGGGCAGCTCTGACCAGGGGTCTCTGTGTGGATAGATCATCGTCCTTTCTGTTACAGAGCTGGATGAGTTCTGCTGAATTTAGTGCAAGATTCTGTATGTTGGAGATGATCCTCTGAACACTAAGCACAACCTTCAATCTGTCTCCTGACAGGTGGTGAGAAAAGTTTAAGAGCAAACTCTCTGTACAAGTTAAAATTGATGGAAGAGCAGAGTTCTTGACAACAGCCCCAATAATTACCACCAATCCTCTAAACAAAAATTCAGTCCGGTCTTTTACTTCAATTCGGCGTCTACCAAATCCACTGGCCCCAACCTCCCAGCCAGTGGTGAGAGCAGAGGTGACCATTCAACTCCTTAAAACCAACCAGGTCCTAAAGGCAGGCCAGCCATGAAGGATCCTGGTATTAATCACCTCATAACTTCCGGACTTGAACAACCACCACATTTTATAATCAACTTCTTATCAACTGAAAAAATTGTATTTGCTGTTGCCAAGAACCCGCCCTCACGTCCTATGCTAATCCTAGCACTACCCCAACCGAAATAACCACTCCGAAAATCACAAGTGACCCTTATACAAACAAATCTACGGGTGGGTGGGACAGTTTCTAGAGCCAAGAAGATGGCTTCCCTTCCTGAGACCCCTATATAACCCCCCCACTATCTCCTCCACCCGATTCCAAACCACCTATCATCTATCACTAATATTCCGCCCCCTTAACAACTCCTCCCATCATTTTCCTGCCTGTCATGGTTGCACTGCAGTTGGCTACGTGCTAACAGGACAGCAAAACCGAGAGGGACCCAGAGTTACAGACAGGCTCCATATACCTTTGTGGATACATTCTGGGGGAAGCCAACGACAACTATGCAATTCTGCAAATGTAACAAGCAGACTTAAAAGGGTTTTCCCACAAACACAAGTTAAGCCCTATCCACAGGATAAGGCCTAACCTGACGATCAGTGGGGGGTCTCGGTGATGAATTTATCCCCATTTTCCAGATCTCTGCTTGCTTTGCCGCACATTATACACCGCACACCTCTCATTACACATCTGTCCATGGTGTGTGATGCGGCGTGCGGTGTGTAATGTGCGGTGTATAATGTGCGGCGTGTAATGTGCGTCGTGCGGTGTGTAATGTGCGGTGTATGATTTGCGGCGTGTAATGGGCGGCATGTAATGTGCGGCATGTAATGGGCGGCGTGTAATGTGCGGTGTAGAATGTGCGGCATGTAATGTGCGGTGTGTAATGTGCGGTGTATAATGAGCGGTGTGTAATGTGCGGTGTGCGGTGTCTAATGTGCGGTGTATAATGAGCGGTGTGTAATGTGCGGCGTGTAATGTGTGGTGTCTGATGTGCGGCGTGCAGTCCACAGGTATGACCAGGTCTCTGGCGCCGAGGCATACATGTGATCGGTGAGAGCCTCCTCAGGCCGCGCCATCGTCTTCACCCTTTGTGGCTGGAATATAATCTTTTTCCCCGGAGATGCAGGGGACCCGCCAGTCGCACATCAGGGTTACGGCCGGTTCTCCCCGCGCTGTATAACGCAGGAGGGGGCGGTCAGACATAAAGGGGTCTCCTCCTTCTGCTCCAGGACTAGTGATGGGAAGACGGCTCTTTATAGGGAGTCTGATCATTAGGCTCTTCTTCCTAAAAGAGACCTAAAAAGATGCTCTTGCCGCTGGGTGATGTACTCCTGATAGAAGACATGGGGCAGTTTTGATGCTCTTGCCCCTGGGTGAAGTACTCCTGATTCAAAATGTAAGACATGGTGCAGTTTCGATGCTCTTGCCCCTGGGTGATGTACTCCTGATTCCTGATGTAAGACTTGGGGCAGTTTTGATGCTCTTGCCCCTGGGTGATGTACTCCTGATTCCTGATGTAAGACATGGGGCAGTTTTGATGCTCTTGCCCCTGGGTGATGTACTCCTGATTCCTGATGTAAGACATGGGGTAGTTGTGATGCTCTTGCCCCTGGCTGATGTACTCCTGATTCCTGATGTAAGACATGGGGTAGTTGTGATGCTCTTGCCCCTGGCTGATGTACTCCTGATTCCTGATGTAAGACATGGGGCAGTTTCGATGCTCTTGCCCCTGGGTGATGTACTCCTGATTCCTGATGTAAGACATGGGGTAGTTGTGATGCTCTTGCCCCTGGGTGATGTACTCCTGATTCCTGATGTAAGACATGGGGTAGTTGTGATGCTCTTGCCCCTGGCTGATGTACTCCTGATTCCTGATGTAAGACATGGGGTAGTTGTGATGCTCTTGCCCCTGGCTGATGTACTCCTGATTCCTGATGTAAGACATGGGGTAGTTGTGATGCTCTTGCCCCTGGCTGATGTACTCCTGATTCCTGATGTAAGACATGGGGCAGTTTCGATGCTCTTGCCCCTGGGTGATGTACTCCTGATTCCTGATGTAAGACATGGGGTAGTTGTGATGCTCTTGCCCCTGGGTGATGTACTCCTGATTCCTGATGTAAGACATGGGGTAGTTGTGATGCTCTTGCCCCTGGCTGATGTACTCCTGATTCCTGATGTAAGACATGTGGTAGTTGTGATGCTCTTGCCCCTGGCTGATGTACTCCTGATTCCTGATGTAAGACATGTGGTAGTTGTGATGCTCTTGCCCCTGGCTGATGTACTCCTGATTCCTGATGTAAGACATGGGGCAGTTTTGATGCTCTTGCCCCTGGCTGAGTTTTTGGATTATTTATGTTTTTGCTTCTTTTTGCATCATTCTCTGTCCCTGGTGAAATAAAAGATTGATGTGCAGTGTAAACTTGCCCACGTAATTCAGGCTCAGGACGGATGTCTCCTCATCAATATACATGAGACATCTCATCTAGCTGAGAGCGCTGTGAGCTCCGCGGCTCCTGCTATCCTCTGCCTCGCTGCTTGTAGTAGTAGGGGCTCCACAGGGTGATGGATTCTTGGGGGGCTTAGTCGCCACCTTTCCATCTTGTGAATGTCGTTGTGTTTGTCTTTCAGCAGAGGAGATGACGTTGCATCGAGTGATGGTGGAGTCCAGCGGAACGGCTTTCTGTAAATGGAAAAAACCTTTATTGTTGCATCCTTGAAAGTGTCTGGGGCACCCAGGAGACGTCCCCGAGCAGGCACCCGGTGTTCTTCAACTCCAGTTTATGTCACCTGACCGAACGTCATTGTGAGCCCTCGGAATTCCATCTGTGTCATCTCTGGGGAGGACTCATCCCAGCTGCAGATAAAAAGGTGATGGGTGACCTGAGCAATAGTGATTTCTACTCCAAGAACCAAAGAAATGAGACCAATCATGCCGCAGATTTTGGGTGCACCCTCCAGGAACTGCGCTCTCTTATGGAGTTACGGGGAACAGAGGCTGTGGTTAAGATTAAGGAATTTTACGGAGACTCTGATGGATTGTGCAGACGGTTAAAGACGTCACCAACAGAAGGTAAGATCCTGTAATGTTTGCATCTTACCACAGAACTTGATAACGCTAGGATTAAAAAAAAATTGGAGCATCAGACTCTCTACACTATGGGACATCACAATCTGACCACACTGGGCCATCAGACTCTCTACACTATGGGACATCACAATCTAACCACACTGGGCCATCAGACTCTCTACACTATGGGACATCACAATCTAACCACACTGGGCCATCAGACTCTCTACACTATGGGACATCACAATCTGACCACACTGGGCCATCAGACTCTCTACACTATGGGACATCACAATCTGACCACACTGGGCCATCAGACTCTCTACACTATGGGACATCACAATCTGACCACACTGGGCCATCAGACTCTCTACACTATGGGACATCACAATCTAACCACACTGGGCCATCAGACTCTCTACACTATGGGACATCACAATCTAACCACACTGGGCCATCAGACTCTCTACACTATGGGACATCACAATCTAACCACACTGGGCCATCAGACTCTCTACACTATGGGACATCACAATCTAACAATACTGGGCCATCAGACTCTCTACACTATGGGACATCACAATCTAACCACACTGGGCCATCAGACTCTCTACACTATGGGACATCACAATCTAACCATACTGGGCCATCAGACTGTCTACACTATGGGACATCACAATCTAACCATACTGGGCCATCAGACTGTCTACACTATGGGACATCACAATCTGACCACACTGGGCCATCAGACTCTCTACACTATGGGACATCACAATCTGACCACACTGGGCCATCAGACTCTCAAAGGGACATCACAATCTAACCACACTGGGCCATCAGACTCTCAAAGGGACATCACAATCTAACCACACTGGGCCATCAGACTCTCAAAGGGACATCACAATCTAACCACACTGGGCCATCAGACTCTCTATGGGACATCACAATCTAACCACACTGGGCCATCAGACTCTCTATGGGACATCACAATCTAACCACACTGGGCCATCAGACTCTCTATGGGACATCACAATCTAACCACACTGGGCCATCAGACTCTCTATGGGACATCACAATCTAACCACACTGGGCCATCAGACTCTCTATGGGACATCACAATCTAACCACACTGGGCCATCAGACTCTCTACACTATGGGACATCACAATCTAACCACACTGGGCCATCAGACTGTCTACACTATTTGACATCACAATCTGACCACACTGGGCCATGTGACTCTCTACACTATGGGATATAACAATCTAACCACACTGGGCCATGTGACTCTCTACACTATGGGATATAACAATCTAACCACACTGGGCCATGTGACTCTCTACACTATGGGATATAACAATCTAACCACACTGGGCCATGTGACTCTCTACACTATGGGACATCACAATCTAACCACACTGGGCCATCAGACTCTCTATGGGACATCACAATCTAACCACACTGGGCCATCAGACTGTCTACACTATGGGACATCACAATCTAACCACACTGGGCCATATGACTCTCTACACTATGGGACATCACAATCTAACCACACTGGGCCATATGACTCTCTACACTATGGGATATCACAATCTAACCACACTGGGCCATCAGACTGTCTACACTATGGGACATCACAATCTAACCACACTGGGCCATATGACTCTCTACACTATGGGACATCACAATCTAACCACACTGGGCCATCATACTCTCTATACTATGGGATATCACAATCTAACCACACTGGGTCGTCAGACTGTCTACACTATGGGACATCACAATCTAACCACACTGGGCCATCAGACTGTCTACACTATGGGACATCACAATCTAACCACACTGGGCCATCAGACTGTCTACACTATGGGACATCACAATCTAACCACACTGGGCCATCATACTCTCTATACTATGGGACATCACAATCTAACCACACTGGGTCGTCAGACTGTCTACACTATGGGACATCACAATCTAACCACACTGGGCCATCAGACTGTCTACACTATGGGACATCACAATCTAACCACACTGGGCCATCAGACTGTCTACACTATGCGACATCACAATCTAACCACACTGGGCCATCAGACTGTATACACTATGGGACATCACAATCTGACCACACTGGGCCATCAGACTGTCTACACTATGGGACATCACAATCTAACCACACTGGGCCATCAGACTCTCTATGGGACATCACAATCTAACCACACTGGGCCATATGACTCTCTACACTATGGGACATCACAATCTAACCACACTGGGCCATCAGACTCTCTACACTATGGGACATCACAATCTAACCACACTGGGCCATCAGACTTTCTACACTATTTGACATCACAATCTAACCACACTGGGCCATCAGACTCTCTATGGGACATCACAATCTAACCACACTGGGCCATCAGACTTTCTACACTATTTGACATCACAATCTAACCACACTGGGCCATCAGACTCTCTATGGGACATCACAATCTAACCACACTGGGCCATATGACTCTCTACACTATGGGATATCACAATCTAACCACACTGGGCCATCAGACTCTCTACACTATGGGATATCACAATCTAACCACACTGGGCCATCAGACTCTACACTATGGGACATCACAATCTAACCACACTGGGCCATCAGAGACTCTACACTATGGGACATCACAATTTAACCCCACTGGGCCATCAGACTCTCTATGGGACATCACAATCTAACCACACTGGGCCATCAGACTCTCTATGGGACATCACAATCTAACCACACTGGGCCATCAGACTCTCTATGGGATATCACAATCTAACCACACTGGGCCATGTGACTCTCTACACTATGGGACATCACAATCTAACCACACTGGGCCATCAGACTCTCTATGGGACATCACAATCTAACCACACTGGGCCATCAGACTCTCTATGGGACATCACAATCTAACCACACTGGGCCATCAGACTCTCTATGGGATATCACAATCTAACCACACTGGGCCATGTGACTCTCTACACTATGGGACATCACAATCTAACCACACTGGGCCATCAGACTCTCTATGGGACATCACAATCTAACCACACTGGGCCATCAGACTCTCTATGGGACATCACAATCTAACCACACTGGGCCATCAGACTCTCTATGGGATATCACAATCTAACCACACTGGGCCATGTGACTCTCTACACTATGGGACATCACAATCTAACCACACTGGGCCATCAGACTCTCTATGGGACATCACAATCTAACCACACTGGGCCATCAGACTCTCTATGGGACATCACAATCTAACCACACTGGGCCATCAGACTCTCTATGGGATATCACAATCTAACCACACTGGGCCATGTGACTCTCTACACTATGGGACATCACAATCTAACCACACTGGGCCATCAGACTCTCTATGGGACATCACAATCTAACCACACTGGGCCATCAGACTCTCTATGGGACATCACAATCTAACCACACTGGGCCATCAGACTCTCTATGGGATATCACAATCTAACCACACTGGGCCATGTGACTCTCTACACTATGGGACATCACAATCTAACCACACTGGGCCATCAGACTCTCTATGGGACATCACAATCTAACCACACTGGGCCATCAGACTCTCTATGGGACATCACAATCTAACCACACTGGGCCATGTGACTCTCTACACTATGGGACATCACAATCTAACCACACTGGGCCATCAGACTCTCTATGGGACATCACAATCTAACCACACTGGGCCATGTGACTCTCTACACTATGGGACATCACAATCTAACCACACTGGGCCATCAGACTGTCTACACTATGGGACATCACAATCTAACCACACATAATAACCTGATAAAAAACAGTTTTTTTATATGAGATTTTTAAGAACTTTAAAGTGATTTTTCCCTCTCTCCCGACATGTAAAACCAGAGAATAGTTTTGCCTTAATGACTATGCTGTCTCCCCCGGAATCCTCTGACTAGGACCTGCCAGGTGGTCAGAGCGGCGGTGTTTACTTACTGACCATGCATTTTTGATGTCTAGCCTGTGTATGACGGACATGTATATTTTATGTAGCCACATCTCCAGAGCTTGGTCATTAAGCTTTCATGTCAGGCTGCCTGCAGAGCTTACAATTACTGGGAAGGTTAGTGAGTGAGGCGGCCACCGATGATAGATACAGCACAGTCCAGTCAAGAACATTGAGAAGGATTCTGCCTGGTAGACCTATTACTATTCACGAGCTTAAAGGAGCCTGAAGTCGGTAAAGGTTTATTGGGGTAAGATTAACACCCTGTAAAGCCAACCATCCATGTCACCGATCTGACAACCGATAGAACTGAACCCTCGCCGTTAGTTGGGGCCAGCAAAATAAAATATGGTGGCGACAATAAAGCAGAGGATGAATCCAGGTGGACAAAAAGAGTTTAATGGTGTCTTGGGGCTCGGTCAGTGGACTCCTTTAGCATGAGTCCATTCATGGTTCCAGCACTTGGGTTTCTCCATGTTCCTGCTCACTACAAGTAGGATTGGTTGAGCAGAGGTATGTTTTTGGTTTCTATGTACCAGCAATAGATTTATTGTACTATTGCGGGATATTGGTGGAGAGTGGTGACTCCTCATCGGCCCTACCACAGCCATTGCCCAGGATCATCTTTCTGATGGGATTGGTTAGACTTCATTTGGTCATTTCTGTCTTCGTGAAGGAAAACTCTAAATCTTCAGTGGATTCTTTTTTTGCTTGTATCTTCTTTTTTCTGTGATTGTCAGGGTCTGGTAGTACAGTGTCTTCTGTGTTCTCAGATGTTTGGGGGTTACAATCTGGAGGAGAAGAACCAGGCTCATCCTAGACTAGAGCCGCAGGATCTGTCATGTAGTATAAGGACTCTGGGGATAGGGATGTGATATTAGGGTTAGGCTTCATCGCTGGTTAGGTGTTACTGAAAGACCAGAAGACTCTAGATCAGTAAAGACGGAAACAAGGGGGTTACCAAATTCTGCCCAAGAAGTCGCCATAGTCCTTGTAGACTAAATGGAACTGAAGTTTCTTGAGACTAGTGATAAGAAAATCACCTAGAAACCTCTAAATATCTGGGCCAGCACCTCCCATCAGTAGGTGCAGAATCTTGGATGAGTTATCACCGGAAACAGTAGAACTTAGACACAACATTTGGTAGAACTCACATCCCCATTGGCTTCTTTTGGGCATCACTGCAAAGGATAGGACTGATTGTATTCCGTGGCATCCCATAGACGCGCCCTCCTAGGTCCAATAGTCAATCAGGGAAACCATTTCTAGCTGTAGAAAACAATGGCACATTCAGTACTGCAGCCTAGAGTTTTGTACGATATTTTGCAGAACGAGTTACCATTATGTCTGATACCTCCAGAGCGGGAAGAGACGCGGCGGGGTCGAGGAGGGCAGATGTAGTACATGTTTTCCCCCATGAATCCTTACTGGCCTCTCATCAGATGTATGGGAAGATGTTTAGGTGACCTGTTGCTGGGAAGGGGGGGGGGGGGTTCACCAGAGTTTGAGAATATGATGTCAATTTTTAACCAGAATTTGAAACATATTTGGAGGGAATGAGATCGTTTTCTTAGTTCTCTGCCTTGAGTTTTACATCTGAGAGATTACAATGTTCCCCAATAGAAAAGCAGTCGTGGGGATCTCGGTTTTACTTTCTGCCGCCCGAAACGTCAACGACAATTTTCCGTATAGGGAACGAATTAGAACCAAGCGGAATAGCTCAGGGGGATGTGTGGGGGAGAGACTGCGATACGGAGTATCCGTGCCCCACGAGCGTGTAAACACTAAACCGAGGTCTGAAGAGGAGACGGCAAATTCTCGGGAACTTCTTTCTGTGACGACAAAGTGATCAACTTGAAGCCATCAAACTCATTGGGGCTCATTTACTAAGGGTCCGAACGCCGCATTTTCGTTGTGTTTTGCAAATTTTTTCCGTTTTGCCATGAATTGCCCTGGGATTTTGGCCCCATGTTAACGGTGACACAAAAAAAGATGGTGAACTTTGACGGACCAGAGCGGGGAAGCGACACATTCGATTTCTGTGGCACGATCTACGTGAATCGCCGCGCGCTGCAGTTTCCGGCTTTCTAAGTAAATGAGCCCCAGTGCCTTAGAGACATTTTTGCTCCCATCTCTTATTTTACCATGAAAAAAAAAATCAACAACTTCGCCAACATCCAGCTCGGAATTTCATTTCCCTGGAATCCTTGTTCCCATGTTTAGCGCTTTCCTCCAATGATCCTTCTTGTGGTGCAGCAGTGATTCCTCATCCGTGTCACATCCTCTTGTAGTATCCGGTGTACGGCACGGGGGGAGGCGCAGCAATGGCGGCCACCAGCTATTATTTTCAGGGGGTGAATTATTTTTGGGGAGCAGTTTATTTAATAGTGTGAACAGTCATGTGGAGGATCCTCCCCGGCGGTCACAAACGCTGCCTAGTACAGGGGGGACATCAGACCCCTTCTCACATATCACACCCGCATATTCCATGTATGTGGTGACCTGCATATTAATGGAATCAGACAATTCAGATGTAACAAGCCACACAGGGGGCTTATTTACTAGGGGACCGCAGATCGCACTTTCGTCGGATTTGTAACATTTTTGGGATGTGCGCTGCTGTAACAGCTATTTAACTGGGGATTGTGTCGCACGAGATTTGATTTGGGCACATCGGCGCCTGCTTCCATGCAACAAAAATAGGGGGCTGGGCTGTCGGACGATCAAACTGATCGTCACTGAGCGCAGGATTTAATATTCAAATTGTGCCAATAGACAATGCACTTACATACATCAGGAAGAAGGTGAACTCCAGGGACCTGAGCGGGGAAGCAACACATGCAGGATATCAGGTGCACGTTCTTAGTGACTCCCCGCACAGCGTATTATACACGGACAATGCACTTACATGCACCAGGAAGAAGAAGGTGAACTCCAGGGACCTGAGCGGGGAAGCGACACATGCAGGATATCGGGGGAAGGATCTTAGTGACTCCCCGCACAGCGCATTATACATGGACAATGCACTTACATGCACCAGGAAGAAGAAGGTGAACTCCAGGGACCTGAGCGTGGAAGCGACACATGCAGGATATCGGGCACAGGATCTTAGTGACTCCCCGCACAGCGCATTATACACGGACAATGCACTTACATGCACCAGGAAGAAGAAGGTGAACTCCAGGGACCTGAGCGGGGAAGCGACACATGCAGGATATCGGGCGCAGGATCTTAGTGACTCCCCGCACAGCGCATTATACACGGACAATGCACTTACATGCACCAGGAAGAAGAAGGTGAACTCTGGGGACCTGAGCGGGGAAGCAACACATGCAGGATATCGGGCGCAGGATCTTAGTGACTCCCAGCACAGCGCATTATACAAGGACAATGCACTTACATGCACCAGGAAGAAGAAGGTGAACTCCGGGGACCTGAGCGGGGAAGCGACACATGCAGGATATCGGGTGCAGGATCTTAGTGACTCCCCGCACAGCACATTATACACGGACAATGCACTTACATGCACCAGGAAGAAGGAGAACTCCTGGGACCTGAGCGGGGAAGCGACACATGCAGGATATCGGGTGCAGGATCTTAGTGACTCCCCGCACAGCACATTATACACGGCCAATGCACTTACATGCACCAGGAAGAAGAAGGTGAACTCCCGGGACCTGAGCGGGGAAGCGACACATGCAGGATATCGGGCGCAGGATCTTAGTGACTCCCCGCACAGCGCATTATACACAGACAATGCACTTACATGCACCAGGAAGAAGAAGGTGAACTCCGGGGACCTGAGCGGGGAAGCGAAACATGCAGGATATCGGGCGCACGATCTTAGTGACTCCCCGCACAGCGCATTATAAACAGACAATGCACTTACATGCACCAGGAAGAAGAAGGTGAACTCCGGGGACCTGAGCGGGGAAGCGACACATGCAGGATATCGGGCGCAGGATCTTCGTGACTCCCCGCACAGCGCATTATACACGGACAATGCACTTACATGCACCAGGAAGAAGAAGGTGAACTCCAGGGACCTGAGCGGGGAAGCAACACATGCAGGATATGGGGCGCAGGATCTTAGTTACTCCCTGCACAGCACATTATACACGGACAATGCACTTACATGCACCAGGAAGAAGAAGGTGAACTCCAGGGACCTGAGCGGGGAAGCGACACATGCAGGATATCAGGTGAAGGATCTTAGTGACTCCCCGCACAGCACATTATACACGGACAATGCACTTACATGCACCAGGAAGAAGAAGGTGAACTCCAGGGACCTGAGCAGGGAAGCGACACATGCAGGATATTGAGCACAGGATCTTAGTGACTCCCCGCACAGCGCATTATACACGGACACTGCACTTACATGCACCAGGAAGAAGAAGGTGAACTCCAGGGACCTGAGCGGGGAAGCAACACATGCAGCATATTGGGCGCACGATCTTAGTGACTCCCCGCACAGCGCATTATACACGGACAATGCACTTAAATACATCAGGAAAAAGGTGAACTCCAGGGACCTGAGCGGGGAAGCAAACACATGCAGCATATTGGGCGCACGATCTTAGTGACTCCCTGCACAGCGCATTATACACGGACAATGCACTTACATGCACCAGGACGAAGAAGGTGAACTCCGGGGACCTGAGCGGGGAAGTGACACATGCAGGATATCGGGTGCAGGATCTTAGTGACTCCCCGCACAGCGCATTATACACGGACAATGCACTTACATGCACCAGGAAGAAGGTGAACTCCAGGGACCTGAGCGGGGAAGCGACACATGCAGGATATCGGACGCACGATCTTAGTGACTCCCCGCACAGCGCATTATACACAGACAATGCACTTACATGCACCGGGAAGAAGGTGAACTCCTGGGACCTGAGCGGGGAAGTGACACATGCAGGATATCGGGGGAAGGATCTTAGTGACTCCCCGCACAGCGCATTATACACTGACAATGCACTTACATGCACCAGGAAGAAGAAGGTGAACTCCGGGGACCTGAGCGGGGAAGCGACACATGCAGGATATCGGGCGCAGGATCTTAGTGACTCCCCGCACAGCGCATTATACACGGACAATGCACTTACATGCACCAGGAAGAAGAAGGTGAACTCCGGGGACCTGAGCGGGGAAGCGACACATGCAGGATATCGGGCGCAGGATCTTAGTGACTCCCCGCACAGCGCATTATACACGGACAATGCACTTATATGCACCAGGAAGAAGAAGGTGAACTCCGGGGACCTGAGCGGGGAAGCGACACATGCAGGATATCGGGCGCAGGATCTTAGTGACTCCCCGCACAGCGCATTATACACGGACAATACACTTACATGCACCAGGAAGAAGAAGGTGAACTCCGGGGACCTGAGCGGGGAAGCGACACATGCAGGATATCGGGTGCAGGATCTTAGTGACTCCCCGCACAGCGCATTATACACGGACAATACACTTACATGCACCAGGAAGAAGAAGGTGAACTCCCGGGACCTGAGCGGGGAAGCGACACATGCAGGATATCGGGCGCAGGATCTTAGTGACTCCCCGCACTGCGCATTATACACGGACAATGCACTTACATGCACCCGGAAGAAGAAGGTGAACTCCAGGGACCTGAGCGGGGAAGCGACACATGCAGGATATCGGGTGCAGGATCTTAGTGACTCCCCGCACAGCGCATTATACACAGACAATGCACTTACATGCACCAGGAAGAAGAAGGTGAACTCCGGGGACCTGAGCGGGGAAGTGACACATGCAGGATATCGGGCGCAGGATCTTAGTGACTCCCCGCACAGCGCATTATACACGGACAATGCACTTACATGCACCAGGAAGAAGAAGGTGAACTCCAGGGACCTGAGCGCGGAAGTGACACATGCAGGATATCGGGCGCAGGATCTTAGTGACTCCCCGCACAGCGCATTATACACGGACAATGCACTTACATGCACCCGGAAGAAGAAGGTGAACTCCAGGGACCTGAGCGGGGAAGCGACACATGCAGGATATCGGGGGAAGGATCTTAGTGACTCCCCGCACAGCGCATTATACAGGGACAATGCACTTACATGCACCAGGAAGAAGAAGGTGAACTCCAGGGACCTGAGCGCGGAAGTGACACATGCAGGATATCGGGCGCAGGATCTTAGTGACTCCCCGCACAGCGCATTATACACGGACAATGCACTTACATGCACCCGGAAGAAGAAGGTGAACTCCAGGGACCTGAGCGGGGAAGCGACACATGCAGGATATCGGGTGCAGGATCTTAGTGACTCCCCGCACAGCGCATTATACACGGACAATGCACTTACATGCACCAGGAAGAAGAAGGTGAACTCCAGGGACCTGAGCGGGGAAGTGACACATGCAGGATATCGGGGGAAGGATCAAAGTGACTCCCCGCACAGCGCATTATACACGGACAATGCACTTACATGCACCAGGAAGAAGAAGGTGAACTCCAGGGACCTGAGCGGGGAAGTGACACATGCAGGATATCGGGTGCACGATCTTAGTGACTCCCCGCACAGCGCATTATACACGGACAATGCACGTACATGCACCAGGAAGAAGGTGAACTCCTGGGACCTGAGCGGGGAAGTGACACATGCAGGATATCGGGCGCAGGATCTTAGTGACTCCCCGCACAGCGCATTATACACGGACAATGCACTTACATGCACCAGGAAGAAGAAGGTGAACTCCAGGGACCTGAGCGCGGAAGTGACACATGCAGGATATCGGGCGCAGGATCTTAGTGACTCCCCGCACAGCGCATTATACACGGACACAGGGGCACCGTCTTAGTGAATGGCGATGTCGTACAATGCGCGACACAGATAACTACACAAAGGGTTAACTGTCTAGTAATATGACTGATGTTTTGATATTTTTATTGCAATGATTTATTGTGTTCTCCAATGTTGCGGCTCGTCGCTTGTTGTCTCTCTTTTTTGCATTAGGTTTTGTCAAGTTTGGTGCTGATAAAGTTGTTTTTTATCATATGGGATGGTGGCTACTCCCCCTAAGCATCATGTGATGTTGGGGGGGGAGGGACCACGTCCCCTAGCCATCATGTAATGGGGGGGACCACGCCCCTAGGCATGTGATGGGGGAGACCACGCCCCCTAGCCATCATGTGATGGGGAGACCACGCCCCCTAGCCAGCATGTGATGGGAGACCACGCGCCCTAGCCAGCATGTGATGGGAGACCACGCCCCCTAGCCAGCATGTGATGGGGGAGACCACGCCCCCAGCCATCATGTTAGACCAGGGTGATGTCTGAGGTAAGATGGGTTTGGAGCCTGCGCTTGTATTTGCGTGTCCCCGGCCCCTCACGTTCCATGCTAAGGTGCGCCATGGATATCTAGGAAGCAGATAGCTAAGTAGCCAGCGTACAATCCAACATGAGGGATATTTAGGACCTCCACCACGAGGCCAGAGTCTCCCTACAATCAGTAACAGGCGACACCTTCCAAAGGCCGGGACCCTCAGCCCAGCAGGGAACAGTGCAGCAGATTCTGTTTAATGTCTATAAGGTGAGAAGTCAGGGGAGATCTTCTGGCCCCGATAACGAGGTCGTCTTGTCGTAGATCGTTATCCCTGTCATTAGCACCGGTCCTGGAGCGCTCCCTGGTGGCGGAGCTCTGCTAGACACAAATAAGATTGAAAACATTCGTCCGGCTCCTCCGGCTCCCACCTCATGGTTTCTTCACAACCAGTTTTCAGTGTCCCCCGCCTTAAATAACACAGACCCTTCAATGCATAAACAAACCCGCACCTCGGCTCACCCGAATAAAGGACCCACAACATGAGGCCGATCTCTGACTTCATTCTCTCTCTGCGCGGATGGACTCCCACCCGGCACTATGATCAGGAGCTCCGTGTACCCCTATAGTGAGCTCCGGCCTCCACCCCACAGGCGCGGAGCCTGAAATATGTCTGAGCCCATGTCATTCAACCTGGCGCAGGAGGGCCCTGGTGGTGCCCTCTAATTCCCTATGCCTAACCATCTCTCCCCCTTTTGACCTAATAAACCGAGCCATGCGGGCATTAACGGCTTGCCGCACCCTATCTACAGCACCGGCGTCCCTGGCGCCCTGCCACACTACCCTTGGCACCATCTCTGACCATACCAGGATAAGGAGAGCACAAAAACCTGCTAAACCATCAACGTCCGTCCGTCAGCAACTCGGCTTCTCTTAGAAACCCCAGGTCGTTTCCACCTGCATGGACAACCAAGATAACCGGACCGGAGGACCTTCTACTAATGTCCACCACCTCTGGGAGCAGCTGATGCCACTGCAAGCCCTGAATGCCCCTCCAAAAGAAATCTGCCCTATAAAAGCCACAAGATTCAGCCTAAGAGTGGTCGAGGATCCACACGAAGGGCGAGTGCAAGAAGGCGACCCAGAGCCTAAATAAAGACAAATCTGGGCGAATGTATCTAGAAAAACAAGATGAGCGCCAGCGCCCGATACGCATCAGAGTCCGGGAGGCCAGCCCTCGCCACCTCCGCAGCTGCACCTGTACGAAAGGAAAGGGTCCTGGACTCAGGAGGCTCCACCCCAACCACCACCAAACACTTCTAAAAACAGAGAGGAGCCCCCATCCAAGACATGATCACCCCGATAACCCGACAACACGGGTGCGCTAATAGCCGGCTCCTAGGACAGACCAACGGCACAAAGAGACGGAGTCACTGATATTTATTCAATAAAACAACAAAGCTCATCCAATCGGTAACGTGTTTCAGGTATAGTAAGGAGTATATACAAACAGGCCTAATGATAGTACAGGGGAGTGTATACATAGTGATATGGACTGGGTGCAGAATCCTAGAAATAGATAGACATGATATATGAATGAATATACATTACCCCATGGATGCATAGATAAAGGTTACATATATATGATATATAGGAATAGAGAACTAATATTATATATAAATGGCTTGTATGTCATTAAAAAAATCATTAAATACATAGATCAATACAAATCAATAATGAAATGTATAAACAATGGATTCATATACAAGGTACAGGGATGGGTGGGAGATGAGGTGGGCGCAGGCACAGCAGATGCGCTACACGCACCCAGGGAACCGTCAATTACTGTGTTACAGGGCATGCGCCCGGGGAGCCGGCAATTACTGTGTTACAGGGCATGCGCCCGGGGAGCCGGCAATTACTGTGTTACAGGGCATGCGCCCGGGGAGCCGGCAATTACTGTGTTACAGGGCATATGCCCGGGGAGCCGGCAATTACTGTGTTACAGGGCATGCGCCCGGGGAGCCAGCAATTACTGTGTTACAGGGCATGCGCCCGGGGAGCCAGCAATTACTGTGTTACAGGGCATGCGCCCGGGGAGCCGGCAATTACTGTGTTACAGGGCATATGCCCGGGGAGCCGGCAATTACTGTGTTACAGGGCATGCGCCCGGGGAGCCAGCAATTACTGTGTTACAGGGCATGCGCCCGGGGAGCCAGCAATTACTGTGTTACAGGGCATGCGCCCGGGGAGCCGGCAATTACTGTGTTACAGGGCATGCGCCCGGGGAGCCGGCAATTACTGTGTTACAGGGCATGCGCCCGGGGAGCCGGCAACTACTGTGTTACAGGGCATATGCGCAGGGAGCCGGGTATGAGAGGTTATAGAGCACATGGACAGATAAATGATTAGATGGATGGATTGGTGGGCATAATTAGATAATAAGTACGGATAGCTCAAATGATCGTGATTTGCATAACAGAGTATAAATAGAGTATAAAATAAAGATTAAATAATTAAATCCATGAATGAACCAATAGAACAGAGTGCTTGATGCATGAAGACGGGTAACAAGAAAGCATGTAGAATAAAAGTGGGAGGTGTGGAATACTTGATCATTGATATAAAAATGGCATAAAAAAGAGCTGGAGACCGGGCACAGTGAGCCGGAAACCTGGCACAAGCTCGCCAACAGCCTTTACCATACGGGTCAGCATTGAGCAACAAATTTCTATATGAACCGAGTCACAGCCAACCGAAACATCAGACTTCAGTATACGACCCATCCGAGATGGGGACATGGGGAGGAGCTCACCTACACGAAACGCTCCAAAGAACGTCAGGAGCACCGAGCACAGGAGGCAGGAGCCAAAGACCGGACCACACCCCCGCTGGACATCAGCCATCTTATTACCACACGTGTCATGCTGTGATCCAAACATCTGAAAACCAAATGGCGAAGCAGAGACGATACAGGCAAGGAAGAAGATGGAAACTACAGAAATGTTATCACAAAAGAGACAAATCCCCCGATTGGCCATTTCTGCTCCCCATAGTTCCACAGACACTACAATGGGAAACAACTCCAAAAAAGTCGTGAGATAAATCCGAGCTCCCCCAGTCGGCCGGCCAAGCAGCCGCACACCATTCTACCCCAAATATTGCACCAAAACCACAACTCCCTGCTGCGTCTGTGAACAGAGACCTCCTTTGCTCTCTCCTCGCCCGTGCCCAGGGCTCCCCTGTCTGGGTCAGTTCCCACAGATGCCCCCCCCCCCCTTTTTGTGCGATGGGTCACTATTTATATTAATTTCATTATTAACCCACAGTCTAGTTTATGAAAATGTTGTCATGGAATGTTAGGGGACTGGGATCCCCACAAAAGCGAGTAGCAGTCTGGGACTTAATAAACTGTCACCGCCACGATATTATAGCACTTCAGGAAACACATTTAATAAAAGACAAGGTGGAGGTATTAAAGTTGGTTAGGGAAGGGGCACCACTCTTTTTGCTCCTCATATATTTCACAGGGATCTTCAAATGCAAGAAGAAAAAGTAATAATCGACACGGAAGGGAGATATATATTTTGGTATGGAACACTAGAAGGAAATAAATGGGCGATAGCAAATGTGTACATCCCCCCCCCCCCACCTTATTCACCAGCGATTATAACACAATCTTATACTTTCAGTCTGACATGGGGGGACCCCTATACTATGATGATAGGGGATTTCTATACTGTTCTGAACTCCCACTTAGACACACTTCAGGTTACACAGGGTATTAGAGAGTATGCTGCAAAACTTCAAATGGGTGGATGTATGGAGGGTGTTTAACCCCATGAAACATCTATACTCGGATTTTTCCAAGACGCATATGGTATTCTCACGTCTAGATATGGCTATTATGAATAGGCGGTATATGGGAAGAGAGGGGTCTCGGATCATTCCCCACTAGTATTATCAATGGAAAGGAAAAAACTCAGATACCCTAGATCTATTGGGATAGCACCTTTTTGGTTACATTTGTTAGGGAAACAGGAGTGTTTTGTTAATGGAATAAATAATTTTTTCGGTAGTAATAAAGGCACAGTCAGTGAAGAGGTGGTTAGGGACACGGCTAAGGCGTTCATAAGAGGGGAATAGAAATCGCAAAAGGAGGATAAAACTCTGCGGCAGCTGGAAGATATCTTTATCAAGACCCCTACAGAAGCCACCGGCGGGCCTGGGGGAAGCCCAGACATGTTATGTGGATCTGACTAAATTACAGGCGGATGGTCCGGAGAGGATATATGGAAGCTAATGTAGCAGGTAAAACGCTAGCAAGGTTAGTTAAAGCGGACAAGGAAAAAGAGCATATCTGCACCATGGAGAGACCGGAAGGAGGGGGGCGGACGACCCTGCTGAGATTCTGGAGATATTTACTAGATACTATGAAGATCTTTACACATCTAAAAATACTAAATCCCAGGAAGAACTTCATGAGTACTTTGGAGCCACTTTGATCCCCGTAATGTCAGAAATGGGGAAAGAGAGTCTTGACCAGGATATAACAAGGTCGGAGGTTCTGGCGGTGTTATCCCGGTCGGCTGGGGGTAGTGCACCAGGGTTGGATGGCATTCCATTTGAGTTCTATACGCTCTATAAGGAAGAGTTGATAGATCACTTCATAAATATATGGAACCACTCATATCAAAGAGGAATTCTCCCTCCATCAATGAGGGAAGCACTAATAGTCTTAATCCATAAGAGCGGGAAAGATAAGAGAAAGGTAGATGCATATCGTCCAATCTCATTCATTAATGTAGATAATAAATTATTAGCTAAGGTGTTGGCAGAAATAGTGCATAATTAGAGAAATAGTGCATATGGACCAAAAGGGGTTTATGCCCGGGGGTTCAACATCTGATAATTTGCGTAGACTATTTCTAAATATGCAACTCAAGCCACCCAGCCCTGGTCACAGATCCCTGTTGTTCCTGGACGCTTCCCGAGCCTTCGGTACCCTAGAATGGTCCTTCCTGTGGTTTACATTGGAGAAAATGGGGTGTGGCCCTAGATTTATAACCTGGGTGAAACTTTTATATACTGATCCAACGGCAAAAATCTTAGTTAATGGGGAAACATCAAGATCAATCAAGCTAGGCAGAGGCTCCAGACAGGGATGCCCTCTGTCCCCCCTACTATTTGCCATTGCCATGGAGCCTCTGGCCTGCAAAATCCGACAGGATAGGGACATCATGGGTTTCAGGCAAGGAGAAATGCAGGAAAAAATTTCTCTTTCTGCAGACGACGTTCTCCTCTACTTAGGCTCTCATGGTTCAATAGACAAAGTATTTAGAGTATTTGAGAATTTCGGCCAGTTTTCTGGCCTGTGCATAAATTGGCACAAATCCGCCTGGTTGCCGCTAGAGAAGGTGGGTACTTATATCCCCCAAAAAGTGGTGGTTGTTGGTAAAGGAGAAAGTACTAAATATTTGGGGATACAGATCTCAGAAAATATCCTGGAATATATAGAAAGAAACATCATACCGATTTTAGGTGAAGTGAGGAAAAAGGTCCAACTGTGGAAAAAGCTCCCGATTAACATGCTAGGTAGAGTGGCACTTATCAATATGATATTGCTTCCTAAGTTACTTTATGTGTTATACCGGAAAAGATTTTCAAGATCATAGAGAGCTTGTTTGCAGATTTGGTGTGGAGAGGTAAACATCCCCGCTTAAAGATGGAAAGATTAACGCTTCCTACTGCAAAAGGGGGTTTTGGGGTTCCAGACATATGGATATATGATCCACTATATGATCGCGCAACTTAAATATCTCGCCTCCTGGGATTCCAACCCCCTCAACATGACATCTAAATTAGGACAAATAAATTTAGGATATGATGCTTGGGAGTCACTAGAAGCTGAACTTTGGATGCCGGTTAAAGTGAGTCAGGCGAACCATACATTTAAATGAATGCGCCATATCTGGAGGGAACTCCAGAAGATAACAGAATGGACGGGATATACTCAATTTACCCCTTTATGGGACAATAGGAAATGGGGGGTCCCAGTAGTTAACTATACAAGATGGATAGAGAAAGGGATTAAATACATGCATCAGATCTTGGACAGAGGTGTGCTTATAAGCTTTAGCGATTTACAGGAGAAGTTTGGCCTGGACAACGCATGTGTCTATAACTATTTACAGATTCATCATTGGTGGCAGACAGTGGAAGATGCACAAAAGAGAATGTCCCCACTCCCCCCCTTGTTAATGGTCTTAAAAGCTATGATGGGGACTAGGCTTAAAAGTAAGAATCTGTATAGATGGTGGCCAATCCCAGATAATAAAAATAATAAGAATTACGGATAAATGGGTAGAAGTGGTAGGGATCCTGGATGAAGTCAAGTGGAATGAAGTCATGGGAGATATTAACAAGTTATGTAAGATACCTGCACATCGGTTGTCATGCCTATTTATTCTGCATAGAATATATTCTACCCCCAAACAGTTGTCCAGGTTTGGGTCAAAGAGAGTTAGCTGTAGAAAATGCGGCTTCCCAGAAGTGGATGATATACATATCCTATGGTTCTGCAAACAAACAAGTTGGAGTTGGAGGTGGCACACACATTCCACGAGTGTGTCCTAGGTCTCGTGGACAGGGTTTCAGTACACAATAAGGGTCAGGTAATTAAAAAACTACTATCTTTGGCAAGATTTTGCATAGTTAAAAGGTGGATGGCAAAAGACCCCCCCAGTGTCATGATGTGGAAAAGAGTAGTTAATAACACCATCCTGGCTGAAGCGTCAATGAAGGAAAAAGGTAGTAGATCAAGATACGTCGGATTCAGGCTCACCTGCCAATTTTGGATAAATAAAAATTTTAGCAGGGAAGAAGCCTCTATTTTGGGTTAGATACTGTATAGTTAACAGAGAGAGTTGAGTTTGGGGTGGGGCGGGCGGAGCAGAGAGAGGAGACTTTTGTATACATGCATTTGTGTAATTTATTTATCCTTCTTCCTTTTTTTTTTTTTCTCGTCCGGGGGGTGGGATTGAGAGGGAGATGAGGGGGGGGGGGGGGGGAGTTGGAGGGAGGGGGGGGGGGGTGGAAAGGAAAAAAGATACAATGGTTGAAAAGTATGTACCCTCCAGATGGATAATGGGCTCAGCTGGGAAAAAGTATTTTATGAAAATTTAAGATAATTTTTTCTGTATAAAAATAATTAACTATTGGATACAGTTGTACTATGTCCCTATGTATTTGTAATGGTGATGATTTTAAAATAATAAGATAATTGTAATATTCGTTTTTGTATCAATAAAAAATTTTATAATAAAAAAAGAATTGACGACCTCAGGTGAGAGCCAACAAGTCCGGCCATTATACAGACTAAGGACCTGCTGCCACACATGCAAATCACACCCAAGCTGAGACGTAATGCGAATATGGTGCACGGGCCTAGATGCCCCTTTGGTAGCCAAAGAAAGACGCCTGGAAAAACACGGCCCATGGGCAAGATCCTACATACGAAAACCAACAAACCCAAAAGAGACGGCATTTGACATTATTTCTGCAAAAGAGTTACATTAAAACAATAAAAAAAAGAGAACGCAACCTGTCCAACTTATCCTGAGGCAGACGGAAGACCATCTCCAACGAATCCAGCTCTACCCCTAAAAAGGTCAGAATCGTACAAGGACCAATAGTCTTTTCCACTGACAACGGGACCTCGAATTTCTGCATGAGAAACTGAAATGTACCTAAAAGAAAGGAACAAACTGGGCTGGAAGGACCTATAAACAAAAAATCATCCAAATAGTGAATAATGGAATTACAACCCATCTCATAACGAGTGGACCACTCCAAGAAAGAACTGAAAATCTCAGAGTACCCACAAGAAATGGAACATCCCATCGGAAGACCGGTATCATAATAAACTAAAGCATCAACACAACAGGAAATGGAACATCCCATCGAAAGACCGGTATCATAATAAACTAAACCATCAACCCAACGGGAAATGGAACATCCCATCGGAAGACCGGTATCATAATAAACTAAACCATCAACCCAACGGGAAATGGAACATCCCATCGGAAGACCGGTATCATAATAAACTAAACCATCAACCCAACGGGAAATGGAACATCCCATCGGAAGACCGGTATCATAATAAACTAAACCATCAACCCAACAGGAAATGGAACATCCCATCGGAAGACCGGTATCATAATAAACTAAACCATCAACCCAACAGGAAATGGAACATCCCATCGGAAGACCGGTATCATAATAAACTAAACCATCAACCCAACAGGAAATGGAACATCCCATCGGAAGACCGGTATCATAATAAACTAAACCATCAACCCAACAGGAAACGGAACATCCCATCGGAAGACCGGTATCATAATAAACTAAACCATCAACCCAACAGGAAATGGAACATCCCATCGGAAGACCGGTATCATAATAAACTAAACCATCAACCCAACAACCCAGCAGATGATAACAGTCCAGATGTATTGGGAGAAGATGAAAAGCAGATTCCATGTCCGACTTGGCCATAAGGGTGCCCGACCAGCTTTCCGGATTAAAACATCCGCTCTGTCAAAGGAAACATAAGACACAGACGACTCCTCAGGAGAGTGGCCATCATTAACAGGAAACCCCTTTAGAAAGAGTCTAAACTTACCCAGCTCATTTTTAGGTACAACACCCAGCTGAGAAACCCTTAAGTTACTAAAAGGAGGGGAACAAAAGGGGCCCTCTAACCTTCCTAAAGACACCTCCTTACCAATCTTGTCCCTTAGAGCACCCCGAGGTGCTCTGTCTCCCCATAAATTATCAGCGAAAAAACCTTCCCTGGACAACGGAAATGGGATAAAGAAACAGTGTTTAAAACCAAAACGAATAACCTCAGCATCGTGCCTACTGTGATACTAGCCATGGCTCCATCGTGGCCACGTTCACCGGGGTCCTTTGACCCAAGGTCCTGTCTGACCGGCTGTTTTCCAACTGGCCTGGACCACCGCACAGAGGGATGAGAGCCCCGCGCAGCACGAACATTCGGGTTTATATTTACAGAGGTTGTAAAATCTACAGTGTCCTCCATTAAACAACCAACAAACCCCTGGGCGCTTGATGGCCAGCTCCGCGGCTTTTACCCCCCAACCCATCTCCGGGTTCAGATATGACCTCCTACGGAAATCCTCATCATATCGCCGCCAGGATTGATAGGAAGAATATATAACATCCATGAAGGAAAATATCTCTGAACAGCGTTCCGGGTGCTTCTGGCCCGTAACCCCCCCCCCCCCCAAGAACCATAAAAGCCTGGAGCCAATGATTGATGGTCCTGAGAGCGCTCAGACCAGACCCGTCTCTCCTTATCCACCACATGGTGTTCAACCGAAACTAATGACCATATATCTGTGTAAGCATTAGACCAAATTTTTTCTTTAACCTCCATATCAAAATGAGACGCAAGAGGACTAACAGCGCAGTAAACTGGGTCCTTAAGGACACCTTGTATAGGAGAAGGAAATGGAGAAGGGGCTGGCACTGGAAACCGCGCACCAACAATTGCTTTAATGAAAACAAGATTTCAGACCCCACATCAGACCCCCGCTCCCCTCCTGCCCATGCGTTAGTGAACGGAAACTCACCGGCCTTTGCACCAGGAGGAGCCACTGGCAACGGAATCACTGCAGGAACTCCTGAAGCACAAACCAGGCCGCCGCCCCTGGAAGAGCTACTACGGTCCCACTTTCACCGCACACGGCCACATTTACCGGGCACTGCCGAGGCACTCGATGAGCCGTCCGAAGATGACGGGGAGCTCCACCTCGACAACCTGGACCTCCCTGATCTGAATGAGGACCAGGAACGCCGGCTTCCACGATCGTTACCTTGCACCGCAGACCCGCGGTGTGAACGCCTTTGTGCACCACGGGCGGGTGAGGATGATGGGGATCCACTACCCTTTCTCCGTGCAGCAGGAAACACAGGTATACGAGGCAACGTAGAGGTAATAGGGAATGAGGGCATAGGAGAAACAGCATTGGTGTAAACTGAGGCCCCATAGACCCGGGAACAGTGCCTTCCAACTGAGATGTGGCTGGAGGAGCTGTCACCTGCCCCACAGCAGCGACCCCTCCAGGGCAGCTGGTGCCACCGCAGGGGCAGAGAGAGGGGTATCCAGAGCTGCAGGGGAAGTAACTCTGCTGTCCACCCATATTAGCGCTGCACCACGCCGGAGGAAGTAAATAGGTCCCGCCTGGGAGAGTGCCCCTTGGGGGCGGGGCCACGAGACGGCCCGCTGGCTCCGACACCTGAGGGGGATGATATGCGCTAATAGAGTCCACATCTGCGGAGGCCTCAGGCGCTAATGCACCTGTACCCGCATCTGTCTCCCTACCACTGGACGCGACCACCAGGTTAAGCCTTTCAGGCGGCCGCAACGTTATACCAGAGCCTGAACCCTTCCATGTCAGGTGGAAATGTAACTACTGGGGGGTTCTGACCTACAAATATCTCCGACAACAATCTCGTTCCCTCCTGCTGAATGTGAGCCTGTAGTGTCGCCCATTGCAAACACCTGGCCAGTAACCCAGGACACAAACACCCTACAGGCCGGGGCAGAAGGGAGGAGAGAGGGGGGAGGAATACAAAAGCACCCCCCCCCTAAAGTGCAGTCACATCTATAAGAAGCACCTGCCACCCCCGGTCAGTGGCGGCCCTCCATAGGCTGTCGGGGGTCCCATTCAGATTTGTCTGGACACATTGGGCCAAACCAAATAGTCAGCACAAAGCCAAATAATATTCGCTTTAGGCAAATCCTCCAACAATTCACCAATAGACCAAAGAACATAAACCGGTTCTTACATAATTCATCACAATACGAGTAAAGATAAAATCCAAAAGTACAAAGTTCCCGGAGCTCGTCCACCTGTCAGCAGAACATCTGACCATTACCTGCTTCTATGAGGGATTTTGTGTCCAAATCTATTATAGTTTCACAACAAGGTGCAAAAGGAAATCAATTTGCACCTAATCGCTCTCATATATATATATATATATATATATATATATATATATATATATATATATATATATATATATACATATATATATATATATATATACATATATATATATGTGCAATGAGGTCATTACGAGGGTCCCGGGGGGTTTTCCTAGCTGTTACATTTTCCAAATTTCCTTACCCATGATCTAAAGTTTGTGAACGTGGATGAGGGAGCCCGACGAGTGTTTCACGTGCCACCGCTCCTTCAGGAGGACTGTGATCGCTATGTGCAGGGTGTCCTGTGTGCTATGTGCAGGGTGTCCTGTGTGCTATGTGCAGGGTGTCCTGTGTGCTATGTGCAGGGTGTCCTGTGTGCTATGTGCAGGGTGTCCTGTGTGCTATGTGCAGGGTGTCCTGTGTGCTATGTGCAGGGTGTCCTGTGTGCTATGTGCAGGGTGTCCTGTGTGCTATGTGCAGGGTGTCCTGTGTGCTATGTGCAGGGTGTCCTGTGTGCTATGTGCAGGGTGTCCTGTGTGCTATGTGCAGGGTGTCCTGTGTGCTATGTGCAGGGTGTCCTGTGTGCTATGTGCAGGGTGTCCTGTGTGCTATGTGCAGGGTGTCCTGTGTGCTATGTGCAGGGTGTCCTGTGTGCTATGTGCAGGGTGTCCTGTGTGCTATGTGCAGGGTGTCCTGTGTGCTATGTGCAGGGTGTCCTGTGTGCTATGTGCAGGGTGTCCTGTGTGCTATGTGCAGGGTGTCCTGTGTGCTATGTGCAGGGTGTCCTGTGTGCTATGTGCAGGGTGTCCTGTGTGCTATGTGCAGGGTGTCCTGTGTGCTATGTGCAGGGTGTCCTGTGTGCTATGTGCAGGGTGTCCTGTGTGCTATGTGCAGGGTGTCCTGTGTGCTATGTGCAGGGTGTCCTGTGTGCTATGTGCAGGGTGTCCTGTGTGCTATGTGCAGGGTGTCCTGTGTGCTATGTGCAGGGTGTCCTGTGTGCTATGTGCAGGGTGTCCTGTGTGCTATGTGCACTATGAAGTATCCGAAAGGCAGGGGTTGAATTCCGTCCTCACGGTGGTAGATGAAAGGACTATGTTCCAAACAAAGAGGAGGGCCTTCTGGGAACTAGTTATCTGGTGGGACGCTCAGTCCCGGCAGTGATGTTTGGAACGCTAGTGGAACGCAAGGTTCCGGAAGTGACGACTCAGTCACATGGTCGGGCTCTATATATTGTTACAGAATACCCTTAATGTGTATGTGCCCCGCAACGGAACTGGATCTAGCCCTTCCGTGCCTGCAGAGAGTCAAGCTTAACAGTAACGGGTTGAAAAAAAGTACATGATGGTTTCGGACACCTCATTCATGCCTTCGGGACAAAGATCCAGTGCACCTCCCCACGACATGGGGTCTGGAATCTATTATTGACACTTTCCGGAATATAATCTATGGACATGATCCGAAGGAGTTTTCATTTTCCTGATGTTTAGAGAGACGATGCTGAAGGAAACCTTTTCTGATGTTGTTTCTGTGTCCAGTGACCCGATGGTGTGATTCCCCGTGTACTGGAGGCCGCACGGACACTCTGCTGAATAGATGATGGGACGGGACTTACAGGTCAGGAGTTTTTATCGGATAGGACCGCTGGTGACATTAGATGTGAAAGAAACGGCACAGCATAGACACAGCCTGTGGGTGCGTCTCTTATCCATTGGGTGCCGGTGTTTGGCACATTAGTATTTGTGTCGCCTCAGGCTTTGTGTTTCTTACCGTCGGTAAGTGATTCTAGGCCTGGGAGGAAGAACAGGATTTTATCTTTTTGTAGAATGGGCCAGTGCTTGTTTAGTGATCTCCCTAAACGTATCGTTATAACGAGTCCCGAAGTTCAGGGAATGGTCATTTGTCTGGGCCTCCATATGTTCTGATTCTGATGGGTTTTCGGGTGCTGGTCTCTTTGTGCGCGTGGTTCTGAATGTGCTTGGGATACTTTTCTTTTAGAATTCTAGATTGCTGCCTAGACACATGCGGGTCGGTACAATTGTTTCTGACTCTTGTTCTTTTTCCATTTACTAGAATGTAAACTATGGTAATTCAGAAAGCTGCTTGTATCTACAGAAAGTAGATGTATAGACGGACTGGTCTTTAATATATACATTAAAATGTGATGGAATCTTTTTGGTATTCAGCAGAAGATATCCCCCAGTCGTGTGTACACAGACATTGGAGAAGGTGATGGGCTCTTCCGGTGACCCTGTCGTCTATATACCGATGATAAGTGTATGTACTGTGTATACGGATGGTCACATAATATGTATGCACAGGTTTGCATTGGCCGGTGCTAGTTTTGTGCCCATCGCTCTTCCACAAGTCTGATGGAACGGGACGGTATTGTAGGAAAAATAGTTATTCTCTAATAGCAGCGAAAGCAGTTCCACAAGTAGAGATTTGTTGTCCGTGAGGGATGATTCAATACATTTTATACCAATCTCATGCTTAACCCCTTCCTGCACCTTGACGTGATACTTCGTCATAGGATGCAGGTCGTTCCCGCACCTTGACGTAGTATCACGTCATAGCGATCACCCCGGCTCAGAAGCTGATCCCGGCGGTACGTGGTAGCCGGAATCCCACAGTAACAGCCAGGATCGCGACTATCGCGATCCCGGCTGTTTAACCCTATGGACCCCAGGGTTGCCTTCACTAGAAGCCTGTTAGGATCGTGCTTACAGCATTAATACATTAGTATTGCAGTATATTACAATGAACAAGTGATCAAATGATCACTTGTTCATGTCCCACCCTGGGACAAAATAAAACAGAAAAAAAAGTTTAAAAAAAAAGTGCAATTAAAAAAAATTATTAAAAAAAGAATAAAAAGTCCCATCCCATGCAATTACCCAATAAAACATAAAAAAGTTAAAATCACCAAAAAAAACACAACATATTGGGCATCACAATGTCCGTTACATCCCGTACAATAAAATAAAATCGTCACTGAATCCGTACGGTGAACGGTGTAAAAAAAAAAACACAAAAAAAAAATTTTCACATCTGACCTCATAAAAAGCGCATAAAAAGTAATCAAAAAGTAACATTTACCCCGACATGATACCAAGAATAAGTACAGCTTGTCCCGCAAAAATAAAGCTATAAACCAGCGCTGTAAACAAAAAAATATAAATGTTCTGCCCATTGTTACCTGGCGACACAAAAACAAGCAAATGTCTCACAAAATGAGTTCTATATTCTGCAAAACAAGTTAACCATAAAAAATCCATATAAATGGGGTATCGCCGTAATCGTGATGACCCGTACAATAAAGAGAACACATTATTTTTATGGTATGGTGAACAACCGGCGAAAAAAATGCTAAAAACCATAAACAAGAATTAATGATTTTTTAACCACCACCAAGAAAGAGTTAATAAAATCTGATTAATGGCTATTGAGCCCCCCTGTAAATGATGCACCTGAAAAGTGGATTTCATCCACAAAAAAATAATCTCCCATATGTCCAAATTACAAAAAAATAAACATTTTATAGCCTGTAAAATGTGACATTGCAGATCTGTTCTGAATGGCGCCTCCTGCCCTTCTATGCTCCCCCCCCCGGTCTATGCTCCCCCCCCGGTCTATGCTATCCCCCCCCCCCCGGTCTATGCTATCCCCCCCCCCCCCGGTCTATGCTATCCCCCCCCCCCCCCGGTCTATGCTATCCCCCCCCCCCCGGTCTATGCTCCCCCCCCTCGGTCTATGCTCCCCCCCCCTCGGTCTATGCTCCCCCCCTCGGTCTATGCTCCCCCCCCGGTCTATGCTCCCCCCCCCTCTGTCCTATCCCCGGCCGTGTGCCCATACAGCAGTCACCACCACATATGGGGCATCCTCATACTCAGGAGAAATTGGGTATCAAACTTTGTGGAGTTTTTTGTCATTTGTGAAGCATCTAAAGGGTTAACACACTTCTTAAAGTTGATTTTTTACACATTGAGGGGTGTAGTTTCTAAAATGGCAGATTTATGGGGTGTTACTGCTGTTTAGGCCTCTCACAGTCACTTAGAGCCGAGCAGGAGCCTCTAAATAAGGGTTTTGGCGATTTTCATAAAAATGAGAAAAATTGCACCCGAAATTCTGAACCTCCTAACAACCTAGAAAAGAGAGAAGAGGCATAAAACCCTGCGCCGAAATAAAGCAGACATTCGGGAAATGTTAGTTATAAAGTTACTCGGCTGCTATCACCATCTGCCTGAAAAGCAGAACATTTTGAACTTTGAAAATGAATAATTTTAAGAAATTTTTGCCAAATTTCAATAACTAAACACAAAAGATATCATCAAAATGTTTCTATTACTTTAAAGTACAATGTGTGACGGTAAAACAATCTCAAAATCCCCTGTTTAAGTTAAAGCGCCGCAAAGTTATAACCTCCTATAATGACACAGGGACCTAAAGGTCTAGAATGGCACAGACACGAAGGGGTTAATATTGGAATGTAAAGATGTAAGGAATGAGAAGGATGCCGGGAGGTCAGACGTATGGCTGAAGGTACAAATCCACAACATGGGAAATGTTACAGGTGGCGGAGCCCATGCTGGCTATAATGGGGTGTCCTGGGGGGGGGGGGGGGAATAGAAATGAGACCTGGACGGAAAGGGGACAAATAGGAATTTATGTTCCTCTTTTGTAAGGGCAGGATAGCTGTACAGGCTCTTACCTGGGCTGCGGCCTATGCAGGAGGGGATCCAGGCGTCTGATGGTGAGGCACGCAGGGTGATGCACCACAAGGCCCAGCAGGGAGGAGATACTAGCAGTGATCTCATGTGTCAGTGATGTGTGGTAGATACTCAGCACAGTCTGTATTATTACCCCTGTAAGGGCAGGATAGCTGTACAGGCTCTTACCTGGGCTGCGGCCTATGCAGGAGGGGATCCAGGCGTCTGATGGTGAGGCACGCAGGGTGATGAACCACAAGGCCCAGCAGGGAGGAGATACTAGCAGTGATCTCATGTGTCAGTGATGTGTGGTAGATACTCAGCACAGTCTGTATTATTACCCCTGTAAGGGCAGGATAGCTGTACAGGCTCTTACCTGGGCTGCGGCCTATGCAGGAGGGGATCCAGGCGTCTGATGGTGAGGCACGCAGGGTGATGCACCACAAGGCCCAGCAGGGAGGAGATACTAGCAGTGATCTCATGTGTCAGTGATGTGTGGTAGATACTCAGCACAGTCTGTATTATTACCCCTGTAAGGGCAGGATAGCTGTACAGGCTCTTACCTGGGCTGCGGCCTATGCAGGAGGGGATCCAGGCGTCTGCTGGTGAGGCACGCAGGGTGATGAACCACAAGGCCCAGCAGGGAGGAGATACTAGCAGTGATCTCATGTGTCAGTGATGTGTGGTAGATACTCAGCACAGTCTGTATTATTACCCCTGTAAGGGCAGGATAGCTGTACAGGCTCTTACCTGGGCTGCGGCCTATGCAGGAGGGGATCCAGGCGTCTGCTGGTGAGGCACGCAGAGTGATGAACCACAAGGCCCAGCAGGTAGGAGATACTAGCAGTGATCTCATGTGTCAGTGATGTGTGGTAGATACTCAGCACAGTCTGTATTATTACCCCTGTAAGGGCAGGATAGCTGTACAGGCTCTTACCTGGGCTGCGGCCTATGCAGGAGGGGATCCAGGCGTCTGATGGTGAGGCACGCAGGGTGATGCACCACAAGGCCCAGCAGGGAGGAGATACTAGCAGTGATCTCATGTGTCAGTGATGTGTGGTAGATACTCAGCACAGTCTGTATTATTACCCCTGTAAGGGCAGGATAGCTGTACAGGCTCTTACCTGGGCTGCGGCCTATGCAGGAGGGGATCCAGGCGTCTGATGGTGAGGCACGCAGGGTGATGAACCACAAGGCCCAGCAGGGAGGAGATGCTAGCAGTGATCTCATGTGTCAGTGATGTGTGGTAGATACTCAGCACAGTCTGTATTATTACCCCTGTAAGGGCAGGATAGCTGTACAGGCTCTTACCTGGGCTGCGGCCTATGCAGGAGGGGATCCAGGCGTCTGATGGTGAGACACGCAGGGTGATGAACCACAAGGCCCAGCAGGTAGGAGATACTAGCAGTGATCTCATGTGTCAGTGATGTGTGGTAGATACTCAGCACAGTCTGTATTATTACCCCTGTAAGGGCAGGATAGCTGTACAGGCTCTTACCTGGGCTGCGGCCTATGCAGGAGGGGATCCAGGCATCTGCTGGTGAGGCACGCAGGGTGATGAACCACAAGGCCCAGCAGGTGGGAGATACTATCAGTGATCTCATGTGTCAGTGATGTGTGGTAGATACTCAGCACAGTCTGTATTATTACCCCTGTAAGGGCAGGATAGCTGTACAGGCTCTTACCTGGGCTGCGGCCTATGCAGGAGGGGATCCAGGCGTCTGCTGGTGAGGCACGCAGGGTGATGAACCACAAGGCCCAGCAGGGAGGAGATACTAGCAGTGATCTCATGTGTCAGTGATGTGTGGTAGATACTCAGCACAGTCTGTATTATTACCCCTGTAAGGGCAGGATAGCTGTACAGGCTCTTACCTGGGCTGCGGCCTATGCAGGAGGGGGAGGCGTCTGATGGTGAGGCACGCAGGGTGATGAACCACAAGGCCCAGCAGGTAGGAGATACTAGCAGTGATCTCATGTGTCAGTGATGTGTGGTAGATACTCAGCACAGTCTGTATTATTACCCCTGTAAGGGCAGGATAGCTGTACAGGCTCTTACCTGGGCTGCGGCCTATGCAGGAGGGGATCCAGGCGTCTGATGGTGAGGCACGCAGGGTGATGAACCACAAGGCCCAGCAGGGAGGAGATACTAGCAGTGATCTCATGTGTCAGTGATGTGTGGTAGATACTCAGCACAGTCTGTATTATTACCCCTGTAAGGGCAGGATAGCTGTACAGGCTCTTACCTGGGCTGCGGCCTATGCAGGAGGGGATCCAGGCGTCTGATGGTGAGGCACGCAGGGTGATGAACCACAAGGCCCAGCAGGGAGGAGATACTAGCAGTGATCTCATGTGTCAGTGATGTGTGGTAGATGCTCAGCACAGTCTGTATTATTACCCCTGTAAGGGCAGGATAGCTGTACAGGCTCTTACCTGGGCTGTGGCCTATGCAGGAGGGGATCCAGGCGTCTGATGGTGAGGCACGCAGGGTGATGAACCACAAGGCCCAGCAGGTAGGAGATACTAGCAGTGATCTCATGTGTCAGTGATGTGTGGTAGATACTCAGCACAGTCTGTATTATTAGCCCTGTAAGGGCAGGATAGCTGTACAGGCTCTTACCTGGGCTGCGGCCTATGCAGGAGGGGATCCAGGCGTCTGATGGTGAGGCACGCAGGGTGATGAACCACAAGGCCCAGCAGGGAGGAGATACTAGCAGTGATCTCATGTGTCAGTGATGTGTGGTAGATACTCAGCACAGTCTGTATTATTAGCCCTGTAAGGGCAGGATAGCTGTACAGGCTCTTACCTGGGCTGCGGCCTATGCAGGAGGGGATCCAGGCGTCTGATGGTGAGGCACGCAGGGTGATGAACCACAAGGCCCAGCAGGGAGGAGATACTAGCAGTGATCTCATGTGTCAGTGATGTGTGGTATATACTCAGCACAGTCTGTATTATTACCCCTGTAAGGGCAGGATAGCTGTACAGGCTCTTACCTGGGCTGCGGCCTATGCAGGAGGGGATCCAGGCGTCTGATGGTGAGGCACGCAGGGTGATGAACCACAAGGCCCAGCAGGTAGGAGATACTAGCAGTGATCTCATGTGTCAGTGATGTGTGGTAGATACTCAGCACAGTCTGTATTATTACCCCTGTAAGGGCAGGATAGCTGTACAGGCTCTTACCTGGGCTGGGGCCTATGCAGGAGGGGATCCAGGCGTCTGATGGTGAGGCACGCAGGGTGATGAACCACAAGGCCCAGCAGATAGGAGATACTAGCAGTGATCTCATGTGTCAGTGATGTGTGGTAGATACTCAGCACAGTCTGTATTATTACCCCTGTAAGGGCAGGATAGCTGTACAGGCTCTTACCTGGGCTGCGGCCTATGCAGGAGGGGATCCAGGCGTCTGCTGGTGAGGCACGCAGAGTGATGAACCACAAGGCCCAGCAGGTAGGAGATACTAGCAGTGATCTCATGTGTCAGTGATGTGTGGTAGATACTCAGCACAGTCTGTATTATTACCCCTGTAAGGGCAGGATAGCTGTACAGGCTCTTACCTGGGCTGCGGCCTATGCAGGAGGGGATCCAGGCATCTGATGGTGAGGCACGCAGGGTGATGAACCACAAGGCCCAGCAGGTAGGAGATACTAGCAGTGATCTCATGTGTCAGTGATGTGTGGTATATACTCAGCACAGTCTGTATTATTACCCCTGTAAGGGCAGGATAGCTGTACAGACTCTTACCTGGGCTGCGGCCTATGCAGGAGGGGATCCAGGCGTCTGATGGTGAGGCACGCAGGGTGATGCACCACAAGGCCCAGCAGGTAGGAGATACTAGCAGTGATCTCATGTGTCAGTGATGTGTGGTAGATACTCAGCACAGTCTGTATTATTACCCCTGTAAGGGCAGGATAGCTGTACAGGCTCTTACCTGGGCTGCAGCCTATGCAGGAGGGGATCCAGGCGTCTGATGGTGAGACACGCAGGGTGATGAACCACAAGGCCCAGCAGGTAGGAGATACTAGCAGTGATCTCATGTGTCAGTGATGTGTGGTAGATACTCAGCACAGTCTGTATTATTACCCCTGTAAGGGCAGGATAGCTGTACAGGCTCTTACCTGGGCTGCGGCCTATGCAGGAGGGGATCCAGGCATCTGCTGGTGAGGCACGCAGGGTGATGAACCACAAGGCCCAGCAGGTGGGAGATACTATCAGTGATCTCATGTGTCAGTGATGTGTGGTAGATACTCAGCACAGTCTGTATTATTACCCCTGTAAGGGCAGGATAGCTGTACAGGCTCTTACCTGGGCTGCGGCCTATGCAGGAGGGGATCCAGGCGTCTGCTGGTGAGGCACGCAGGGTGATGAACCACAAGGCCCAGCAGGGAGGAGATACTAGCAGTGATCTCATGTGTCAGTGATGTGTGGTAGATACTCAGCACAGTCTGTATTATTACCCCTGTAAGGGCAGGATAGCTGTACAGGCTCTTACCTGGGCTGCGGCCTATGCAGGAGGGGGAGGCGTCTGATGGTGAGGCACGCAGGGTGATGAACCACAAGGCCCAGCAGGTAGGAGATACTAGCAGTGATCTCATGTGTCAGTGATGTGTGGTAGATACTCAGCACAGTCTGTATTATTACCCCTGTAAGGGCAGGATAGCTGTACAGGCTCTTACCTGGGCTGCGGCCTATGCAGGAGGGGATCCAGGCGTCTGATGGTGAGGCACGCAGGGTGATGAACCACAAGGCCCAGCAGGGAGGAGATACTAGCAGTGATCTCATGTGTCAGTGATGTGTGGTAGATACTCAGCACAGTCTGTATTATTACCCCTGTAAGGGCAGGATAGCTGTACAGGCTCTTACCTGGGCTGCGGCCTATGCAGGAGGGGATCCAGGCGTCTGATGGTGAGGCACGCAGGGTGATGAACCACAAGGCCCAGCAGGGAGGAGATACTAGCAGTGATCTCATGTGTCAGTGATGTGTGGTATATACTCAGCACAGTCTGTATTATTACCCCTGTAAGGGCAGGATAGCTGTACAGGCTCTTACCTGGGCTGCGGCCTATGCAGGAGGGGATCCAGGCGTCTGATGGTGAGGCACGCAGGGTGATGAACCACAAGGCCCAGCAGGTAGGAGATACTAGCAGTGATCTCATGTGTCAGTGATGTGTGGTAGATACTCAGCACAGTCTGTATTATTACCCCTGTAAGGGCAGGATAGCTGTACAGGCTCTTACCTGGGCTGGGGCCTATGCAGGAGGGGATCCAGGCGTCTGATGGTGAGGCACGCAGGGTGATGAACCACAAGGCCCAGCAGGTAGGAGATACTAGCAGTGATCTCATGTGTCAGTGATGTGTGGTAGATACTCAGCACAGTCTGTATTATTACCCCTGTAAGGGCAGGATAGCTGTACAGGCTCTTACCTGGGCTGCAGCCTATGCAGGAGGGGATCCAGGCGTCTGATGGTGAGGCACGCAGGGTGATGAACCACAAGGCCCAGCAGGTAGGAGATACTAGCAGTGATCTCATGTGCCAGTGATGTGTGGTAGATACTCAGCACAGTCTGTATTATTACCCCTGTAAGGGCAGGATAGCTGTACAGGCTCTTACCTGGGCTGCGGCCTATGCAGGAGGGGATCCAGGCGTCTGATGGTGAGGCACGCAGGGTGATGAACCACAAGGCCCAGCAGGGAGGAGATACTAGCAGTGATCTCATGTGTCAGTGATGTGTGGTATATACTCAGCACAGTCTGTATTATTACCCCTGTAAGGGCAGGATAGCTGTACAGGCTCTTACCTGGGCTGCGGCCTATGCAGGAGGGGATCCAGGCGTCTGATGGTGAGGCACGCAGGGTGATGAACCACAAGGCCCAGCAGGTAGGAGATACTAGCAGTGATCTCATGTGTCAGTGATGTGTGGTAGATACTCAGCACAGTCTGTATTATTACCCCTGTAAGGGCAGGATAGCTGTACAGGTTCTTACCTGGGCTGCGGCCTATGCAGGAGGGGATCCAGGCGTCTGATGGTGAGGCACGCAGGGTGATGAACCACAAGGCCCAGCAGGTAGGAGATACTAGCAGTGATCTCATGTGTCAGTGATGTGTGGTAGATACTCAGCACAGTCTGTATTATTACCCCTGTAAGGGCAGGATAGCTGTACAGGTTCTTACCTGGGCTGCAGCCTATGCAGGAGGGGATCCAGGCGTCTGCTGGTGAGGCACGCAGGGTGATGAACCACAAGGCCCAGCAGGTGGGAGATACTAGCAGTGATCTCATGTGTCAGTGATGTGTGGTAGATACTCAGCACAGTCTGTATTATTACCCCTGTAAGGGCAGGATAGCTGTACAGGTTCTTACCTGGGCTGCGGCCTATGCAGGAGGGGATCCAGGCGTCTGATGGTGAGGCACGCAGGGTGATGAACCACAAGGCCCAGCAGGTAGGAGATACTAGCAGTGATCTCATGTGCCAGTGATGTGTGGTAGATACTCAGCACAGTCTGTATTATTACCCCTGTAAGGGCAGGATAGCTGTACAGGCTCTTACCTGGGCTGCGGCCTATGCAGGAGGGGATCCAGGCGTCTGATGGTGAGGCACGCAGGGTGATGAACCACAAGGCCCAGCAGGGAGGAGATACTAGCAGTGATCTCATGTGTCAGTGATGTGTGGTAGATACTCAGCACAGTCTGTATTATTACCCCTGTAAGGGCAGGATAGCTGTACAGGCTCTTACCTGGGCTGCGGCCTATGCAGGAGGGGATCCAGGCGTCTGCTGGTGAGGCACGCAGGGTGATGAACCACAAGGCCCAGCAGGTAGGGGATACTAGCAGTGATCTCATGTGTCAGTGATGTGTGGTAGATACTCAGCACAGTCTGTATTATTACCCCTGTAAGGGCAGGATAGCTGTACAGGCTCTTACCTGGGCTGCGGCCTATGCAGGAGGGGATCCAGGCGTCTGATGGTGAGGCACGCAGGGTGATGAACCACAAGGCCCAGCAGGGAGGAGATACTAGCAGTGATCTCATGTGTCAGTGATGTGTGGTAGATACTCAGCACAGTCTGTATTATTACCCCTGTAAGGGCAGGATAGCTGTACAGGCTCTTACCTGGGCTGCGGCCTATGCAGGAGGGGATCCAGGCGTCTGATGGTGAGGCACGCAGGGTGATGAACCACAAGGCCCAGCAGGGAGGAGATACTAGCAGTGATCTCATGTGTCAGTGATGTGTGGTAGATACTCAGCACAGTCTGTATTATTACCCCTGTAAGGGCAGGATAGCTGTACAGGCTCTTACCTGGGCTGCGGCCTATGCAGGAGGGGATCCAGGCGTCTGATGGTGAGGCACGCAGGGTGATGAACCACAAGGCCCAGCAGGGAGGAGATACTAGCAGTGATCTCATGTGTCAGTGATGTGTGGTAGATACTCAGCACAGTCTGTATTATTACCCCTGTAAGGGCAGGATAGCTGTACAGGCTCTTACCTGGGCTGCGGCCTATGCAGGAGGGGATCCAGGCGTCTGATGGTGAGGCACGCAGGGTGATGAACCACAAGGCCCAGCAGGGAGGAGATACTAGCAGTGATCTCATGTGTCAGTGATGTGTAGTAGATACTCAGCACAGTCTGTATTATTACCCCTGTAAGGGCAGGATAGCTGTACAGGCTCTTACCTGGGCTGCGGCCTATGCAGGAGGGGATCCAGGCGTCCAATGGTGAGGCACGCAGGGTGATGAACCACAAGGCCCAGCAGGTAGGAGATACTAGCAGTGATCTCATGTGTCAATGATGTGTGGTAGATACTCAGCACAGTCTGTATTATTACCCCTGTAAGGGCAGGATAGCTGTACAGGCTCTTACCTGGGCTGCGGCCTATGCAGGAGGGGATCCAGGCGTCTGATGGTGAGGCACGCAGGGTGATGAACCACAAGGCCCAGCAGGTAGGAGATACTAGCAGTGATCTCATGTGTCAGTGATGTGTGGTATATACTCAGCACAGTCTGTATTATTACCCCTGTAAGGGCAGGATAGCTGTACAGGCTCTTACCTGGGCTGCGGCCTATCCAGGAGGGGATCCAGGCGTCTGCTGGTGAGGCACGCAGGGTGATGAACCACAAGGCCCAGCAGGGAGGAGATACTAGCAGTGATCTCATGTGTCAGTGATGTGTAGTAGATACTCAGCACAGTCTGTATTATTACCCCTGTAAGGGCAGGATAGCTGTACAGGCTCTTACCTGGGCTGCGGCCTATGCAGGAGGGGATCCAGGCATCTGATGGTGAGGCACGCAGGGTGATGAACCACAAGGCCCAGCAGGTAGGAGATACTAGCAGCGATCTCATGTGTCAGTGATGTGTGGTAGATACTCAGCACAGTCTGTATTATTACCCCTGTAAGGGCAGGATAGCTGTACAGGCTCTTACCTGGGCTGCGGCCTATGCAGGAGGGGATCCAGGCGTCTGATGGTGAGGCACACAGGGTGATGAACCACAAGGCCCAGCAGGGAGGAGATACTAGCAGTGATCTCATGTGTCAGTGATGTGTGGTAGATACTCAGCACAGTCTGTATTATTACCCCTGTAAGGGCAGGATAGCTGTACAGGCTCTTACCTGGGCTGCGGCCTATGCAGGAGGGGATCCAGGCGTCTGCTGGTGAGGCACGCAGAGTGATGAACCACAAGGCCCAGCAGGAAGGAGATACTAGCAGTGATCTCATGTGTCAGTGATGTGTGGTAGATACTCAGCACAGTCTGTATTATTACCCCTGTAAGGGCAGGATAGCTGTACAGGCTCTTACCTGGGCTGCGGCCTATGCAGGAGGGGATCCAGGCGTCTGATGGTGAGGCACGCAGGGTGATGAACCACAAGGCCCAGCAGGTAGGAGATACTAGCAGTGATCTCATGTGTCAGTGATGTGTGGTAGATACTCAGCACAGTCTGTATTATTACCCCTGTAAGGGCAGGATAGCTGTACAGGCTCTTACCTGGGCTGCAGACTATGCAGGAGGGGATCCAGGCGTCTGATGGTGAGGCACGCAGGGTGATGAACCACAAGGCCCAGCAGGTAGGAGATGCTAGCAGTGATCTCATGTGTCAGTGATGTGTGGTAGATACTCAGCACAGTCTGTATTATTACCCCTGTAAGGGCAGGATAGCTGTACAGGCTCTTACCTGGGCTGCGGCCTATGCAGGAGGGGATCCAGGCGTCTGCTGGTGAGGCACGCAGGGTGATGAACCACAAGGCCCAGCAGGTAGGAGATACTAGCAGTGATCTCATGTGTCAGTGATGTGTGGTAGATACTCAGCACAGTCTGTATTATTACCCCTGTAAGGGCAGGATAGCTGTACAGGCTCTTACCTGGGCTGCAGACTATGCAGGAGGGGATCCAGGCGTCTGATGGTGAGGCACGCAGGGTGATGAACCACAAGGCCCAGCAGGTAGGAGATGCTAGCAGTGATCTCATGTGTCAGTGATGTGTGGTAGATACTCAGCACAGTCTGTATTATTACCCCTGTAAGGGCAGGATAGCTGTACAGGCTCTTACCTGGGCTGCGGCCTATGCAGGAGGGGATCCAGGCGTCTGATGGTGAGGCACACAGGGTGATGAACCACAAGGCCCAGCAGGGAGGAGATACTAGCAGTGATCTCATGTGTCAGTGATGTGTGGTAGATACTCAGCACAGTCTGTATTATTACCCCTGTAAGGGCAGGATAGCTGTACAGGCTCTCACCTGGGCTGCGGCCTATGCAGGAGGGGATCCAGGGATCTGCTGGTGAGGCACGCAGGGTGATGCACCACAAGGCCCAGCAGGTAGGAGATACTAGCAGTGATCTCATGTGTCAGTGATGTGTGGTAGATACTCAGCACAGTCTGTATTATTACCCCTGTAAGGGCAGGATAGCTGTACAGGCTCTTACCTGGGCTGCGGCCTATGCAGGAGGGGATCCAGGCGTCTGATGGTGAGGCACGCAGGGTGATGCACCACAAGGCCCAGCAGGTAGGAGATACTAGCAGTGATCTCATGTGTCAGTGATGTGTGGTAGATACTCAGCACAGTCTGTATTATTACCCCTGTAAGGGCAGGATAGCTGTACAGGCTCTTACCTGGGCTGCGGCCTATGCAGGAGGGGATCCAGGCGTCTGCTGGTGAGGCACGCAGGGTGATGAACCACAAGGCCCAGCAGGTAGGAGATACTAGCAGTGATCTCATGTGTCAGTGATGTGTGGTAGATACTCAGCACAGTCTGTATTATTACCCCTGTAAGGGCAGGATAGCTGTACAGGCTCTTACCTGGGCTGCGGCCTATGCAGGAGGGGATCCAGGCGTCTGCTGGTGAGGCACGCAGGGTGATGAACCACAAGGCCCAGCAGGGAGGAGATACTAGCAGTGATCTCATGTGTCAGTGATGTGTGGTAGATACTCAGCACAGTCTGTATTATTACCCCTGTAAGGGCAGGATACCTGTACGGGCTCTTACCTGGGCTGCGGCCTATGCAGGAGGGGATCCAGGCGTCTGATGGTGAGGCACGCAGGGTGATGAACCACAAGGCCCAGCAGGTAGGAGATACTAGCAGTGATCTCATGTGTCAGTGATGTGTGGTAGATACTCAGCACAGTCTGTATTATTACCCCTGTAAGGGCAGGATAGCTGTACAGGCTCTTACCTGGGCTGCGGCCTATGCAGGAGGCGACCTAAGCGTCCGATGGTGAGGCACGCAGGGTGATGAACCACAAGGCCCAGCAGGTAGGAGATACTAGCAGTGATCTCATGTGTCAGTGATGTGTGGTAGATACTCAGCACAGTCTGTATTATTAGCCCTGTAAGGGCAGGATAGCTGTACAGGCTCTTACCTGGGCTGCGGCCTATGCAGGAGGGGATCCAGGCGTCTGATGGTGAGGCACGCAGGGTGATGAACCACAAGGCCCAGCAGGTGGGAGATACTATCAGTGATCTCATGTGTCAGTGATGTGTGGTAGATACTCAGCACAGTCTGTATTATTACCCCTGTAAGGGCAGGATAGCTGTACAGGCTCTTACCTGGGCTGCGGCCTATGCAGGAGGGGATCCAGGCGTCTGATGGTGAGGCACGCAGGGTGATGAACCACAAGGCCCAGCAGGGAGGAGATACTAGCAGTGATCTCATGTGTCAGTGATGTGTGGTAGATACTCAGCACAGTCTGTATTATTACCCCTGTAAGGGCAGGATAGCTGTACAGGCTCTTACCTGGGCTGCGGCCTATGCAGGAGGGGATCCAGGCGTCCAATGGTGAGGCACGCAGGGTGATGAACCACAAGGCCCAGCAGGTAGGAGATACTAGCAGTGATCTCATGTGTCAATGATGTGTGGTATATACTCAGCACAGTCTGTATTATTACCCCTGTAAGGGCAGGATAGCTGTACAGGCTCTTACCTGGGCTGCGGCCTATGCAGGAGGGGATCCAGGCGTCTGATGGTGAGGCACGCAGGGTGATGAACCACAAGGCCCAGCAGGTAGGAGATACTAGCAGTGATCTCATGTGTCAGTGATGTGTGGTATATACTCAGCACAGTCTGTATTATTACCCCTGTAAGGGCAGGATAGCTGTACAGGCTCTTACCTGTGCTGCGGCCTATGCAGGAGGGGATCCAGGCGTCTGATGGTGAGGCACGCAGGGTGATGAACCACAAGGCCCAGCAGGTAGGAGATACTAGCAGTGATCTCATGTGTCAGTGATGTGTGGTAGATACTCAGCACAGTCTGTATTATTACCCCTGTAAGGGCAGGATAGCTGTACGGGCTCTTACCTGGGCTGCGGCCTATGCAGGAGGGGATCCAGGCGTCTGATGGTGAGGCACGCAGGGTGATGAACCACAAGGCCCAGCAGGGAGGAGATACTAGCAGTGATCTCATGTGTCAGTGATGTGTGGTAGATACTCAGCACAGTCTGTATTATTACCCCTGTAAGGGCAGGATAGCTGTACAGGCTCTTACCTGGGCTGCGGCCTATGCAGGAGGGGATCCAGGCATCTGATGGTGAGGCACGCAGGGTGATGAACCACAAGGCCCAGCAGGTAGGAGATACTAGCAGTGATCTCATGTGTCAGTGATGTGTGGTAGATACTCAGCACAGTCTGTATTATTACCCCTGTAAGGGCAGGATAGCTGTACAGGCTCTTACCTGGGCTGCGGCCTATGCAGGAGGGGATCCAGGCGTCTGATGGTGAGGCACGCAGGGTGATGAACCACAAGGCCCAGCAGGGAGGAGATACTAGCAGTGATCTCATGTGTCAGTGATGTGTGGTAGATACTCAGCACAGTCTGTATTATTACCCCTGTAAGGGCAGGATAGCTGTACAGGCTCTTACCTGGGCTGCGGCCTATCCAGGAGGGGATCCAGGCGTCTGCTGGTGAGGCACGCAGGGTGATGAACCACAAGGCCCAGCAGGGAGGAGATACTAGCAGTGATCTCATGTGTCAGTGATGTGTAGTAGATACTCAGCACAGTCTGTATTATTACCCCTGTAAGGGCAGGATAGCTGTACAGGCTCTTACCTGGGCTGCGGCCTATGCAGGAGGGGATCCAGGCATCTGATGGTGAGGCACGCAGGGTGATGAACCACAAGGCCCAGCAGGTAGGAGATACTAGCAGCGATCTCATGTGTCAGTGATGTGTGGTAGATACTCAGCACAGTCTGTATTATTACCCCTGTAAGGGCAGGATAGCTGTACAGGCTCTTACCTGGGCTGTGGCCTATGCAGGAGGGGATCCAGGCGTCTGATGGTGAGGCACGCAGGGTGATGAACCACAAGGCCCAGCAGGAAGGAGATACTAGCAGTGATCTCATGTGTCAGTGATGTGTGGTAGATACTCAGCACAGTCTGTATTATTACCCCTGTAAGGGCAGGATAGCTGTACAGGCTCTTACCTGGGCTGCGGCCTATGCAGGAGGGGATCCAGGCGTCTGATGGTGAGGCACGCAGGGTGATGAACCACAAGGCCCAGCAGGTAGGAGATACTAGCAGTGATCTCATGTGTCAGTGATGTGTGGTATATACTCAGCACAGTCTGTATTATTACCCCTGTAAGGGCAGGATAGCTGTACAGGCTCTTACCTGGGCTGCGGCCTATGCAGGAGGGGATCCAGGCGTCTGATGGTGAGGCACGCAGGGTGATGAACCACAAGGCCCAGCAGGGAGGAGATACTAGCAGTGATCTCATGTGTCAGTGATGTGTGGTAGATACTCAGCACAGTCTGTATTATTACCCCTGTAAGGGCAGGATAGCTGTACAGGCTCTTACCTGGGCTGCGGCCTATGCAGGAGGGGATCCAGGCGTCTGATGGTGAGGCACGCAGGGTGATGAACCACAAGGCCCAGCAGGGAGGAGATACTAGCAGTGATCTCATGTGTCAGTCATGTGTGGTAGATACTCAGCACAGTCTGTATTATTACCCCTGTAAGGGCAGGATAGCTGTACAGGCTCTTACCTGGGCTGCGGCCTATGCAGGAGGGGATCCAGGCGTCTGATGGTGAGGCACGCAGGGTGATGAACCACAAGGCCCAGCAGGGAGGAGATACTAGCAGTGATCTCATGTGTCAGTGATGTGTGGTAGATACTCAGCACAGTCTGTATTATTACCCCTGTAAGGGCAGGATAGCTGTACAGGCTCTTACCTGGGCTGCGGCCTATGCAGGAGGGGATCCAGGCGTCTGATGGTGAGGCACGCAGGGTGATGAACCACAAGGCCCAGCAGGGAGGAGATACTAGCAGTGATCTCATGTGTCAGTGATGTGTGGTAGATACTCAGCACAGTCTGTATTATTACCCCTGTAAGGGCAGGATAGCTGTACAGGCTCTTACCTGGGCTGCGGCCTATGCAGGAGGGGATCCAGGCGTCTGCTGGTGAGGCACGCAGGGTGATGAACCACAAGGCCCAGCAGGTAGGAGATACTAGCAGTGATCTCATGTGTCAGTGATGTGTGGTAGATACTCAGCACAGTCTGTATTATTACCCCTGTAAGGGCAGGATAGCTGTACAGGCTCTTACCTGGGCTGCGGCCTATGCAGGAGGGGATCCAGGCGTCTGATGGTGAGGCACGCAGGGTGATGAACCACAAGGCCCAGCAGGTAGGAGATACTAGCAGTGATCTCATGTGTCAGTGATGTGTGGTAGATACTCAGCACAGTCTGTATTATTACCCCTGTAAGGGCAGGATAGCTGTACAGGCTCTTACCTGGGCTGTGGCCTATGCAGGAGGGGATCCAGGCGTCTGATGGTGAGGCACGCAGGGTGATGAACCACAAGGCCCAGCAGGGAGGAGATACTAGCAGTGATCTCATGTGTCAGTGATGTGTGGTAGATACTCAGCACAGTCTGTATTATTACCCCTGTAAGGGCAGGATAGCTGTACAGGCTCTTACCTGGGCTGCGGCCTATGCAGGAGGGGATCCAGGCGTCTGATGGTGAGGCACGCAGGGTGATGAACCACAAGGCCCAGCAGGGAGGAGATACTAGCAGTGATCTCATGTGTCAGTGATGTGTGGTAGATACTCAGCACAGTCTGTATTATTACCCCTGTAAGGGCAGGATAGCTGTACAGGCTCTTACCTGGGCTGCGGCCTATGCAGGAGGGGATCCAGGCGTCTGCTGGTGAGGCACGCAGGGTGATGAACCACAAGGCCCAGCAGGGAGGAGATACTAGCAGTGATCTCATGTGTCAGTGATGTGTGGTAGATACTCAGCACAGTCTGTATTATTACCCCTGTAAGGGCAGGATAGCTGTACGGGCTCTTACCTGGGCTGCGGCCTATGCAGCAGGGGATCCAGGCGTCTGATGGTGAGGCACGCAGGGTGATGAACCACAAGGCCCAGCAGATAGGAGATACTAGCAGTGATCTCATGTGTCAGTGATGTGTGGTAGATGCTCAGCACAGTCTGTATTATTACCCCTGTAAGGGCAGGATAGCTGTACAGGCTCTCACCTGGGCTGCGGCCTATGCAGGAGGGGATCCAGGCGTCTGATGGTGAGGCACGCAGGGTGATGAACCACAAGGCCCAGCAGGTAGGAGATACTAGCAGTGATCTCATGTGTCAGTGATGTGTGGTAGATACTCAGCACAGTCTGTATTATTACCCCTGTAAGGGCAGGATAGCTGTACAGGCTCTTACCTGGGCTGCAGCCTATGCAGGAGGGGATCCAGGCGTCTGATGGTGAGGCACGCAGGGTGATGAACCACAAGGCCCAGCAGGTAGGAGATACTAGCAGTGATCTCATGTGTCAGTGATGTGTGGTAGATACTCAGCACAGTCTGTATTATTACCCCTGTAAGGGCAGGATATCTGTACAGGCTCTTACCTGGGCTGCGGCCTATGCAGGAGGGGATCCAGGCGTCTGATGGTGAGGCACGCAGGGTGATGAACCACAAGGCCCAGCAGGGAGGAGATACTAGCAGTGATCTCATGTGTCAGTGATGTGTGGTAGATACTCAGCACAGTCTGTATTATTACCCCTGTAAGGGCAGGATAGCTGTACAGGCTCTTACCTGGGCTGCGGCCTATGCAGGAGGGGATCCAGGCGTCTGATGGTGAGGCACGCAGGGTGATGAACCACAAGGCCCAGCAGGTAGGAGATACTAGCAGTGATCTCATGTGTCAGTGATGTGTGGTAGATACTCAGCACAGTCTGTATTATTACCCCTGTAAGGGCAGGATAGCTGTACAGGCTCTTACCTGGGCTGCGGCCTATGCAGGAGGGGATCCAGGCGTCTGATGGTGAGGCACGCAGGGTGATGAACCACAAGGCCCAGCAGGGAGGAGATACTAGCAGTGATCTCATGTGTCAGTGATGTGTGGTAGATACTCAGCACAGTCTGTATTATTACCCCTGTAAGGGCAGGATAGCTGTACAGGCTCTTACCTGGGCTGCGGCCTATGCAGGAGGGGATCCAGGCGTCTGATGGTGAGGCACGCAGGGTGATGAACCACAAGGCCCAGCAGGGAGGAGATACTAGCAGTGATCTCATGTGTCAGTGATGTGTGGTAGATACTCAGCACAGTCTGTATTATTACCCCTGTAAGGGCAGGATAGCTGTACAGGCTCTTACCTGGGCTGCGCCCTATGCAGGAGGGGATCCAGGCGTCTGCTGGTGAGGCACGCAGGGTGATGTACCACAAGGCCCAGCAGGGAGGAGATACTAGCAGTGATCTCATGTGTCAGTGATGTGTGGTAGATACTCAGCACAGTCTGTATTATTACCCCTGTAAGGGCAGGATAGCTGTACAGGCTCTTACCTGGGCTGTGGCCTATGCAGCAGGGGATCCAGGCGTCTGATGGTGAGGCACGCAGGGTGATGAACCACAAGGCCCAGCAGGTAGGAGATACTAGCAGTGATCTCATGTGTCAGTGATGTGTGGTAGATACTCAGCACAGTCTGTATTATTACCCCTGTAAGGGCAGGATAGCTGTACAGGCTCTTACCTGGGCTGCGGCCTATGCAGGAGGGAATCCAGGCGTCTGATGGTGAGGCACGCAGGGTGATGAACCACAAGGCCCAGCAGGTAGGAGATACTAGCAGTGATCTCATGTGGCAGTCATGTGTGGTAGATACTCAGCACAGTCTGTATTATTACCCCTGTAAGGGCAGGATAGCTGTACAGGCTCTTACCTGGGCTGCGGCCTATGCAGGAGGGGATCCAGGCGTCTGATGGTGAGGCACGCAGGGTGATGAACCACAAGGCCCAGCAGGTAGGAGATACTAGCAGTGATCTCATGTGTCAGTGATGTGTGGTAGATGCTCAGCACAGTCTGTATTATTACCCCTGTAAGGGCAGGATAGCTGTACAGGCTCTTACCTGTGCTGCGGCCTATGCAGGAGGGGATCCAGGCGCCTGATGGTGAGGCACGCAGGGTGATGCACCACAAGGCCCAGCAGGGAGGAGATACTAGCAGTGATCTCATGTGTCAGTGATGTGTGGTAGATACTCAGCACAGTCTGTATTATTACCCCTGTAAGGGCAGGATAGCTGTACAGGCTCTTACCTGGGCTGCGGCCTATGCAGGAGGGGATCCAGGCATCTGCTGGTGAGGCACGCAGGGTGATGAACCACAAGGCCCAGCAGGTAGGAGATACTAGCAGTGATCTCATGTGTCAGTGATGTGTGGTAGATACTCAGCACAGTCTGTATTATTACCCCTGTAAGGGCAGGATAGCTGTACAGGCTCTTACCTGGGCTGCGGCCTATGCAGGAGGGGATCCAAGCGTCCCATGGTGAGGCACGCAGGGTGATGAACCACAAGGCCCAGCAGGGAGGAGATACTAGCAGTGATCTCATGTGTCAGTGATGTGTGGTAGATACTCAGCACAGTCTGTATTATTACCCCTGTAAGG
>NW_027285219.1:0-91410 GCF_040894005.1 Engystomops pustulosus | reverse complement strand
ATCAGCCATTACATCCCGGGAGAGGAGACTGTACAGGGGGGGATACAATCTATTACTCTCTGTTATCAGCCATTACATCCCGGGGAGAGGAGACTGTACAGGGGGGATACAATCTATTACTCTCTGTTATCAGCCATTACACCCCGGGGAGAGGAGACTGTACAGGGGGGGATACAATCTATTACTCTCTGTTATCAGCCATTACACCCCGGGGAGAGGAGACTGTACAGGGGGGGATACAATCTATTACTCTCTGTTATCAGCCATTACACCCCGGGGAGAGGAGACTGTACAGGGGGGATACAATCTATTACTCTCTGTTATCAGCCATTACACCCCGGGGAGAGGAGACTGTACAGGGGGGATACAATCTATTACTCTCTGTTATCAGCCATTACACCCCGGGGAGAGGAGACTGTACAGGGGGATACAATCTATTACTCTCTGTTATCAGCCATTACACCCCGGGGAGGGAGACTGTACAGGGGGGATACAATCTATTACTCTCTGTTATCAGCCATTACACCCCGGGGAGAGGAGACTGTACAGGGAGGATACAATCTATTACTCTCTGTTATCAGCCATTACACCCCGGGGAGAGGAGACTGTACAGGGGGGATACAATCTATTACTCTCTGTTATCAGCCATTACATCCCGGGGAGAGGAGACTGTACAGGGGGATACAATCTATTACTCTCTGTTATCAGCCATTACACCCCGGGGAGAGGAGACTGTACAGGGGGGATACAATCTATTACTCTCTGTTATCAGCCATTACACCCCGGGGAGAGGAGACTGTACAGGGGGGATACAATCTATTACTCTCTGTTATCAGCCATTACATCCCGGGGAGAGGAGACTGTACAGGGGGGGATACAATCTATTACTCTCTGTTATCAGCCATTACATCCCGGGGAGAGGAGACTGTACAGGGGGGATACAATCTATTACTCTCTGTTATCAGCCATTACACCCGGGGAGAGGAGACTGTACAGGGGGGGATACAATCTATTACTCTCTGTTATCAGCCATTACACCCGGGGAGAGGAGACTGTACAGGGGGGATACAATCTATTACTCTCTGTTATCAGCCATTACACCCCGGGGAGAGGAGACTGTACAGGGGGGATACAATCTATTACTCTCTGTTATCAGCCATTACACCCCGGGGAGAGGAGACTGTACAGGGGGATACAATCTATTACTCTCTGTTATCAGCCATTACACCCCGGGGAGAGGAGACTGTACAGGGGGGATACAATCTATTACTCTCTGTTATCAGCCATTACACCCCGGGGAGAGGAGACTGTACAGGGGGGATACAATCTATTACTCTCTGTTATCAGCCATTACACCCCGGGGAGAGGAGACTGTACAGGGGGATACAATCTATTACTCTCTGTTATCAGCCATTACACCCCGGGGAGAGGAGACTGTACAGGGGGATACAATCTATTACTCTCTGTTATCAGCCATTACACCCCGGGGAGAGGAGACTGTACAGGGAGGATACAATCTATTACTCTCTGTTATCAGCCATTACATCCCGGGGAGAGGAGACTGTACAGGGGGGATACAATCTATTACTCTCTGTTATCAGCCATTACATCCCGGGGAGAGGAGACTGTACAGGGGGGATACAATCTATTACTCTCTGTTATCAGCCATTACATCCCGGGGAGAGGAGACTGTACAGGGGGGATACAATCTATTACTCTCTGTTATCAGCCATTACACCCCGGGGAGAGGAGACTGTACAGGGGGGATACAATCTATTACTCTCTGTTATCAGCCATTACATCCCGGGGAGAGGAGACTGTACAGGGGGGGATACAATCTATTACTCTCTGTTATCAGCCATTACATCCCGGGGAGAGGAGACTGTACAGGGGGGATACAATCTATTACTCTCTGTTATCAGCCATTACACCCCGGGGAGAGGAGACTGTACAGGGGGGATACAATCTATTACTCTCTGTTATCAGCCATTACACCCGGGGAGAGGAGACTGTACAGGGGGGATACAATCTATTACTCTCTGTTATCAGCCATTACACCCCGGGGAGAGGAGACTGTACAGGGGGGATACAATCTATTACTCTCTGTTATCAGCCATTACACCCCGGGGAGAGGAGACTGTACAGGGGGATACAATCTATTACTCTCTGTTATCAGCCATTACATCCCGGGGAGAGGAGACTGTACAGGGGGGATACAATCTATTACTCTCTGTTATCAGCCATTACATCCCGGGGAGAGGAGACTGTACAGGGGGGATACAATCTATTACTCTCTGTTATCAGCCATTACATCCCGGGAGAGGAGACTGTACAGGGGGATACAATCTATTACTCTCTGTTATCAGCCATTACACCCCGGGGAGAGGAGACTGTACAGGGGGATACAATCTATTACTCTCTGTTATCAGCCATTACACCCCGGGGAGAGGAGACTGTACAGGGGGGATACAATCTATTACTCTCTGTTATCAGCCATTACATCCCGGGGAGAGGAGACTGTACAGGGGGGATACAATCTATTACTCTCTGTTATCAGCCATTACATCCCCGGGGAGAGGAGACTGTACAGGGGGGGATACAATCTATTACTCTCTGTTATCAGCCATTACATCCCGGGGAGAGGAGACTGTACAGGGGGGGATACAATCTATTACTCTCTGTTATCAGCCATTACATCCCGGGGAGAGGAGACTGTACAGGGGGATACAATCTATTACTCTCTGTTATCAGCCATTACACCCCGGGGAGAGGAGACTGTACAGGGGGGATACAATCTATTACTCTCTGTTATCAGCCATTACATCCCGGGGAGAGGAGACTGTACAGGGGGGATACAATCTATTACTCTCTGTTATCAGCCATTACACCCCGGGGAGAGGAGACTGTACAGGGGGGATACAATCTATTACTCTCTGTTATCAGCCATTACATCCCGGGGAGAGGAGACTGTACAGGGGGGATACAATCTATTACTCTCTGTTATCAGCCATTACACCCCGGGGAGAGGAGACTGTACAGGGGGATACAATCTATTACTCTCTGTTATCAGCCATTACACCCCGGGGAGAGGAGACTGTACAGGGGGATACAATCTATTACTCTCTGTTATCAGCCATTACACCCCGGGGAGAGGAGACTGTACAGGGGGATACAATCTATTACTCTCTGTTATCAGCCATTACATCCCGGGAGAGGAGACTGTACAGGGGGATACAATCTATTACTCTCTGTTATCAGCCATTACACCCCGGGGAGGGGAGACTGTACAGGGAGGATACAATCTATTACTCTCTGTTATCAGCCATTACATCCCCGGGGAGAGGAGACTGTACAGGGGGGATACAATCTATTACTCTCTGTTATCAGCCATTACATCCCCGGGGAGAGGAGACTGTACAGGGGGGATACAATCTATTACTCTCTGTTATCAGCCATTACATCCCGGGGAGAGGAGACTGTACAGGGGGGGATACAATCTATTACTCTCTGTTATCAGCCATTACAACCCGGGGAGAGGAGACTGTACAGGGGGATACAATCTATTACTCTCTGTTATCAGCCATTACATCCCGGGGAGAGGAGACTGTACAGGGGGGGATACAATCTATTACTCTCTGTTATCAGCCATTACACCCCGGGGAGAGGAGACTGTACAGGGGGGATACAATCTATTACTCTCTGTTATCAGCCATTACACCCCGGGGAGAGGAGACTGTACAGGGGGGGGATACAATCTATTACTCTCTGTTATCAGCCATTACACCCCGGGGAGAGGAGACTGTACAGGGGGATACAATCTATTACTCTCTGTTATCAGCCATTACATCCCCGGGGAGAGGAGACTGTACAGGGGGGGATACAATCTATTACTCTCTGTTATCAGCCATTACACCCCGGGGAGAGGAGACTGTACAGGGGGGATACAATCTATTACTCTCTGTTATCAGCCATTACATCCCGGGGAGAGGAGACTGTACAGGGGGGATACAATCTATTACTCTCTGTTATCAGCCATTACATCCCGGGGAGAGGAGACTGTACAGGGGGGATACAATCTATTACTCTCTGTTATCAGCCATTACACCCCGGGGAGAGGAGACTGTACAGGGGGGATACAATCTATTACTCTCTGTTATCAGCCATTACACCCCGGGGAGAGGAGACTGTACAGGGGGATACAATCTATTACTCTCTGTTATCAGCCATTACACCCCGGGGAGAGGAGACTGTACAGGGGGGATACAATCTATTACTCTCTGTTATCAGCCATTACACCCGGGGAGAGGAGACTGTACAGGGGGGATACAATCTATTACTCTCTGTTATCAGCCATTACACCCCGGGGAGAGGAGACTGTACAGGGGGGATACAATCTATTACTCTCTGTTATCAGCCATTACATCCCGGGGAGAGGAGACTGTACAGGGGGGGATACAATCTATTACTCTCTGTTATCAGCCATTACACCCCGGGGAGAGGAGACTGTACAGGGGGGATACAATCTATTACTCTCTGTTATCAGCCATTACACCCCGGGGAGAGGAGACTGTACAGGGGGATACAATCTATTACTCTCTGTTATCAGCCATTACACCCGGGGAGAGGAGACTGTACAGGGGGGATACAATCTATTACTCTCTGTTATCAGCCATTACACCCCGGGGAGAGGAGACTGTACAGGGGGGGATACAATCTATTACTCTCTGTTATCAGCCATTACATCCCGGGGAGAGGAGACTGTACAGGGGGGATACAATCTATTACTCTCTGTTATCAGCCATTACACCCCGGGGAGAGGAGACTGTACAGGGGGGATACAATCTATTACTCTCTGTTATCAGCCATTACATCCCGGGGAGAGGAGACTGTACAGGGGGATACAATCTATTACTCTCTGTTATCAGCCATTACACCCCGGGGAGAGGAGACTGTACAGGGGGGATACAATCTATTACTCTCTGTTATCAGCCATTACACCCCGGGGAGAGGAGACTGTACAGGGGGGGATACAATCTATTACTCTCTGTTATCAGCCATTACATCCCGGGGAGAGGAGACTGTACAGGGGGGGGATACAATCTATTACTCTCTGTTATCAGCCATTACACCCGGGGAGAGGAGACTGTACAGGGGGGGATACAATCTATTACTCTCTGTTATCAGCCATTACATCCCGGGGAGAGGAGACTGTACAGGAGGGATACAATCTATTACTCTCTGTTATCAGCCATTACACCCCGGGGAGAGGAGACTGTACAGGGGGGGATACAATCTATTACTCTCTGTTATCAGCCATTACACCCCGGGGAGAGGAGACTGTACAGGGGGGGATACAATCTATTACTCTCTGTTATCAGCCATTACATCCCGGGGAGAGGAGACTGTACAGGGGGGGATACAATCTATTACTCTCTGTTATCAGCCATTACACCCCGGGGAGAGGAGACTGTACAGGGGGGGATACAATCTATTACTCTCTGTTATCAGCCATTACATCCCGGGGAGAGGAGACTGTACAGGAGGGATACAATCTATTACTCTCTGTTATCAGCCATTACACCCCGGGGAGAGGAGACTGTACAGGGGGGATACAATCTATTACTCTCTGTTATCAGCCATTACACCCCGGGGAGAGGAGACTGTACAGGGGGGATACAATCTATTACTCTCTGTTATCAGCCATTACATCCCGGGGAGAGGAGACTGTACAGGGGGGGATACAATCTATTACTCTCTGTTATCAGCCATTACACCCCGGGGAGAGGAGACTGTACAGGGGGGATACAATCTATTACTCTCTGTTATCAGCCATTACATCCCGGGGAGAGGAGACTGTACAGGGGGGATACAATCTATTACTCTCTGTTATCAGCCATTACACCCCGGGGAGAGGAGACTGTACAGGGGGGATACAATCTATTACTCTCTGTTATCAGCCATTACATCCCGGGGAGAGGAGACTGTACAGGGGGGATACAATCTATTACTCTCTGTTATCAGCCATTACATCCCGGGGAGAGGAGACTGTACAGGGGGGATACAATCTATTACTCTCTGTTATCAGCCATTACACCCCGGGGAGAGGAGACTGTACAGGGGGGATACAATCTATTACTCTCTGTTATCAGCCATTACACCCCGGGGAGAGGAGACTGTACAGGGGGATACAATCTATTACTCTCTGTTATCAGCCATTACACCCCGGGGAGAGGAGACTGTACAGGGGGGATACAATCTATTACTCTCTGTTATCAGCCATTACACCCCGGGGAGAGGAGACTGTACAGGGGGGATACAATCTATTACTCTCTGTTATCAGCCATTACACCCCGGGGAGAGGAGACTGTACAGGAGGGGATACAATCTATTACTCTCTGTTATCAGCCATTACACCCCGGGGAGAGGAGACTGTACAGGGGGGATACAATCTATTACTCTCTGTTATCAGCCATTACACCCCGGGGAGAGGAGACTGTACAGGGGGGATACAATCTATTACTCTCTGTTATCAGCCATTACATCCCGGGGAGAGGAGACTGTACAGGGGGGATACAATCTATTACTCTCTGTTATCAGCCATTACATCCCGGGGAGAGGAGACTGTACAGGGGGGATACAATCTATTACTCTCTGTTATCAGCCATTACATCCCGGGGAGAGGAGACTGTACAGGGGGGATACAATCTATTACTCTCTGTTATCAGCCATTACATCCCGGGGAGAGGAGACTGTACAGGGGGGATACAATCTATTACTCTCTGTTATCAGCCATTACATCCCGGGGAGAGGAGACTGTACAGGGGGGGATACAATCTATTACTCTCTGTTATCAGCCATTACATCCCGGGGAGAGGAGACTGTACAGGGGGGATACAATCTATTACTCTCTGTTATCAGCCATTACACCCCGGGGAGAGGAGACTGTACAGGGGGATACAATCTATTACTCTCTGTTATCAGCCATTACACCCCGGGGAGAGGAGACTGTACAGGGGAATACAATCTATTACTCTCTGTTATCAGCCATTACACCCCGGGGAGAGGAGACTGTACAGGGGGGATACAATCTATTACTCTCTGTTATCAGCCATTACACCCCGGGGAGAGGAGACTGTACAGGGGGATACAATCTATTACTCTCTGTTATCAGCCATTACACCCCGGGGAGAGGAGACTGTACAGGGGGATACAATCTATTACTCTCTGTTATCAGCCATTACACCCCGGGGAGAGGAGACTGTACAGGGGGGGATACAATCTATTACTCTCTGTTATCAGCCATTACATCCCGGGGAGAGGAGACTGTACAGGGGGGATACAATCTATTACTCTCTGTTATCAGCCATTACATCCCGGGGAGAGGAGACTGTACAGGAGGGATACAATCTATTACTCTCTGTTATCAGCCATTACACCCGGGGAGAGGAGACTGTACAGGGGGGATACAATCTATTACTCTCTGTTATCAGCCATTGTTACCCCTGTGTTAGTCTATGGGTGTTGATGACGTGAGGCGCCCCTCCTCAGGTCTCTGGTTATGTCGGGGGTCTCTCCTGTAATGAAGCTGGTTAGGGTCACATGACCTCAGTACCTGTAGGGTCCGGCTGCTCCCCAGTCTCCATCCGGGGGGAGTCTGAAATGTGCAGCAAAAAATGAATAAATGCAAAATTCCTGCAAAAAAAAATGGACTGTCCGGCAGCTAAAGGGGAGGAGCCTGAAAAAAACTTGCATATCATTACACAAGAGGAAAGGCTGCATCACCCCGTATCAGCTTAGATACACCATCTGAGAAGCACATGATAGGGGCTGTAGTGCTGTATGGATCACCGAGACTGTATCACACCTCATTAGCTTAGATACAGAAGCTGAGGGTCACATGATAGATAGTTCAGTGCTGCTTGGATCACTGTATCACACAGGATGAGCTTAGATACAGTATCTCAGGACTACACCATAGAGGATGTAATGTGTGTATCTCTGTATCACCCAGGATGAGCTTAGATACAGTATCTCAGGACTACATCATAGAGGATGTATTGTGTGTATCTCTGTATCACCCAGGATGAGCTTAGATACAGTATCTCAGGACTACACCATAGAGGATGTAATGTGTGTATCTCTGTATCACCCAGGATGAGCTTAGATACAGTATCTCAGGACTACATCATAGAGGATGTATAGTGTGTATCTCTGTATCACCCAGGATGAGCTTAGATACAGTATCTCAGGACTACACCATAGAGGATGTATTGTGTGTATCTCTGTATCACCCAGGATGAGCTTAGATACAGTATCTCAGGACTACACCATAGAGGATGTAATATGTGTGTATCTCTGTATCACCCAGGAGGAGCTTAGATACAGTATCTCAGGACTACACCATAGAGGATGTATAGTGTGTATCTCTGTATCACCCAGGATGAGCTTAGATACAGTATCTCAGGACTACACCATAGAGGATGTATTGTGTGTATCTCTGTATCACCCAGGATGAGCTTAGATACAGTATCTCAGGACTACACCATAGAGGATGTATTGTGTGTATCTCTGTATCACCCAGGATGAGCTTAGATACAGTATCTCAGGACTACACCATAGAGGATGTAATGTGTGTATCTCTGTATCACCCAGGATGAGCTTAGATACAGTATCTCAGGACTACACCATAGAGGATGTAATGTGTGTATCACTGTATCACCCAGGATGAGCTTAGATACAGTATCTCAGGACTACACCATAGAGGATGTATTGTGTGTGGATCTCTGTATCACCCAGGATGAGCTTAGATACAGTATCTCAGGACTACACCATAGAGGATGTAATGTGTGTATCTCTGTATCACCCAGGATGAGCTTAGATACAGTATCTCAGGACTACACCATAGAGGATGTATTGTGTGTATCTCTGTATCACCCAGGATGAGCTTAGATACAGTATCTCAGGACTACACCATAGAGGATGTAATGTGTGTATCTCTGTATCACCCAGGATGAGCTTAGATACAGTATCTCAGGACTACATCATAGAGGATGTATAGTGTGTATTTCTGTATCACCCAGGATGAGCTTAGATACAGTATCTCAGGACTACACCATAGAGGATGTATAGTGTGTGGATCTCTGTATCACCCAGGATGAGCTTAGATACAGTATCTCAGGACTACACCATAGAGGATGTAATGTGTGTATCTCTGTATCACCCAGGATGAGCTTAGATACAGTATCTCAGGACTACACCATAGAGGATGTATTGTGTGTATCACTGTATCACCCAGGATGAGCTTAGATACAGTATCTCAGGACTACACCATAGAGGATGTATTGTGTGTATCTCTGTATCACCCAGGATGAGCTTAGATACAGTATCTCAGGACTACACCATAGAGGATGTATTGTGTGTATCTCTGTATCACCCAGGATGAGCTTAGATACAGTATCTCAGGACTACACCATGGAGGATGTATTGTGTGTGGATCTCTGTATCACCCAGGATGAGCTTAGATACAGTATCTCAGGACTACACCATAGAGGATGTAATGTGTGTGTATCTCTGTATCACCCAGGATGAGCTTAGATACAGTATCTCAGGACTACACCATAGAGGATGTAATGTGTGTATCTCTGTATCACCCAGGATGAGCTTAGATACAGTATCTCAGGACTACACCATAGAGGATGTAATGTGTGTATCTCTGTATCACCCAGGATGAGCTTAGATACAGTATCTCAGGACTACACCATAGAGGATGTAATGTGTGTGGATCTCTGTATCACCCAGGATGAGCTTAGATACAGTATCTCAGGACTACACCATAGAGGATGTATAGTGTGTGGATCTCTGTATCACCCAGGATGAGCTTAGATACAGTATCTCAGGACTACATCATAGAGGATGTATAGTGTGTATCTCTGTATCACCCAGGATGAGCTTAGATACAGTATCTCAGGACTACACCATAGAGGATGTAATGTGTGTATCTCTGTATCACCCAGGATGAGCTTAGATACAGTATCTCAGGACTACACCATAGAGGATGTAATGTGTGTATCACTGTATCACCCAGGATGAGCTTAGATACAGTATCTCAGGACTACACCATAGAGGATGTATTGTGTGTGGATCTCTGTATCACCCAGGATGAGCTTAGATACAGTATCTCAGGACTACACCATAGAGGATGTAATGTGTGTATCTCTGTATCACCCAGGATGAGCTTAGATACAGTATCTCAGGACTACACCATAGAGGATGTATTGTGTGTATCTCTGTATCACCCAGGATGAGCTTAGATACAGTATCTCAGGACTACACCATAGAGGATGTAATGTGTGTATCTCTGTATCACCCAGGATGAGCTTAGATACAGTATCTCAGGACTACATCATAGAGGATGTATAGTGTGTATTTCTGTATCACCCAGGATGAGCTTAGATACAGTATCTCAGGACTACATCATAGAGGATGTATAGTGTGTATCTCTGTATCACCCAGGATGAGCTTAGATACAGTATCTCAGGACTACACCATAGAGGATGTATTGTGTGTATCTCTGTATCACCCAGGATGAGCTTAGATACAGTATCTCAGGACTACACCATAGAGGATGTATTGTGTGTATCTCTGTATCACCCAGGATGAGCTTAGATACAGTATCTCAGGACTACACCATAGAGGATGTATTGTGTGTATCTCTGTATCACCCAGGATGAGCTTAGATACAGTATCTCAGGACTACACCATAGAGGATGTATTGTGTGTATCTCTGTATCACCCAGGATGAGCTTAGATACAGTATCTCAGGACTACACCATAGAGGATGTATTGTGTGTATCTCTGTATCACCCAGGATGAGCTTAGATACAGTATCTCAGGACTACACCATAGAGGATGTATAGTGTGTATCTCTGTATCACCCAGGATGAGCTTAGATACAGTATCTCAGGACTACACCATAGATGATGTAATGTGTGTGTGTATCTCTGTATCACCCAGGATGAGCTTAGATACAGTATCTCAGGACTACACCATAGAGGATGTAATGTGTGTATCACTGTATCACCCAGGATGAGCTTAGATACAGTATCTCAGGACTACACCATGGAGGATGTATTGTGTGTGGATCTCTGTATCACCCAGGATGAGCTTAGATACAGTATCTCAGGACTACACCATAGAGGATGTAATGTGTGTATCTCTGTATCACCCAGGATGAGCTTAGTTACAGTATCTCAGGACTACACCATAGAGGATGTATTGTGTGTATCTCTGTATCACCCAGGATGAGCTTAGATACAGTATCTCAGGACTACACCATAGAGGATGTAATGTGTGTATCTCTGTATCACCCAGGATGAGCTTAGATACAGTATCTCAGGACTACATCATAGAGGATGTATAGTGTGTATTTCTGTATCACCCAGGATGAGCTTAGATACAGTATCTCAGGACTACATCATAGAGGATGTATAGTGTGTATCTCTGTATCACCCAGGATGAGCTTAGATACAGTATCTCAGGACTACACCATAGAGGATGTAATGTGTGTATCTCTGTATCACCCAGGATGAGCTTAGATACAGTATCTCAGGACTACACCATAGAGGATGTAATGTGTGTATCACTGTATCACCCAGGATGAGCTTAGATACAGTATCTCAGGACTACACCATAGAGGATGTATTGTGTGTGGATCTCTGTATCACCCAGGATGAGCTTAGATACAGTATCTCAGGACTACACCATAGAGGATGTAATGTGTGTATCTCTGTATCACCCAGGATGAGCTTAGATACAGTATCTCAGGACTACACCATAGAGGATGTATTGTGTGTATCTCTGTATCACCCAGGATGAGCTTAGATACAGTATCTCAGGACTACACCATAGAGGATGTAATGTGTGTATCTCTGTATCACCCAGGATGAGCTTAGATACAGTATCTCAGGACTACATCATAGAGGATGTATAGTGTGTATTTCTGTATCACCCAGGATGAGCTTAGATACAGTATCTCAGGACTACATCATAGAGGATGTATAGTGTGTATCTCTGTATCACCCAGGATGAGCTTAGATACAGTATCTCAGGACTACACCATAGAGGATGTATTGTGTGTATCTCTGTATCACCCAGGATGAGCTTAGATACAGTATCTCAGGACTACACCATAGAGGATGTATTGTGTGTATCTCTGTATCACCCAGGATGAGCTTAGATACAGTATCTCAGGACTACACCATAGAGGATGTATTGTGTGTATCTCTGTATCACCCAGGATGAGCTTAGATACAGTATCTCAGGACTACACCATAGAGGATGTATTGTGTGTATCTCTGTATCACCCAGGATGAGCTTAGATACAGTATCTCAGGACTACACCATAGAGGATGTATTGTGTGTATCTCTGTATCACACAGGATGAGCTTAGATACAGTATCTCAGGACTACACCATAGAGGATGTATTGTGTGTATCTCTGTATCACCCAGGATGAGCTTAGATACAGTATCTCAGGACTACACCATAGAGGATGTATTGTGTGTATCTCTGTATCACCCAGGATGAGCTTAGATACAGGATCTCAGGACTACACCATAGAGGATGTATTGTGTGTATCTCTGTATCACCCAGGATTGGCTTAGATACAGTATCTCAGGACTACACCATAGAGGATGTATTGTGTGTATCTCTGTATCACCCAGGATGAGCTTAGATACAGTATCTCAGGACTACACCATAGAGGATGTATTGTGTGTATCTCTGTATCACCCAGGATGAGCTTAGATACAGTATCTCAGGACTACACCATAGAGGATGTAATGTGTGTATCTCTGTATCACCCAGGATTGGCTTAGATACAGTATCTCAGGACTACACCATAGAGGATGTAATGTGTGTATCTCTGTATCACCCAGGATTGGTTTAGATACACATGAATCTCATAGAGTGTATGATGCAGGCACACAGCTTGGATACGCTCAGGCTGTACCGCGGTCTCGGATACTCACTTGTTCCAGCAGACTCGTCCCTCCAGCGGCTGCATCTCCCCCAGGATGGCGAGCAGCAGCGACGACTTCCCGCAGCCCACCTGCCCCACCACCATGGTCAGCTGACCTGCGCCAAACACACACAGGGTTAATACCACACACCCGCCCACATGACACCCGCAGGCTTCTACGGAGACGAGTCATGTGACCACAGGACGCTCATCTAATTGGTTCAGGTGAAGCCTCCTGACCCCGAGTCATGTGACCTCTCAGTGTTCTTCAGGGGTGGGGAATATCAGCAGAGGGGCGGGAACAGGTGTCATGTGACCTCTCAGTGTTCTTCAGGGGTGGGGTATATCAGCAGAGGGGCGGGAACAGGTGTCATGTGACCTCTCAGTGTTCTTCAGGGGTGGGGTATATCAGCAGAGGGGCGGGGACAGGTGTCATGTGACCTCTCAGTGTTCTTCAGGGGTGGGGTATATCAGCAGAGGGGCGGGGACAGGTGTCATGTGACCTCTCAGTGTTTTTCAGTGGTGGGGTATATCAGCAGAGGGGCGGGGACAGGTGTCATGTGACTTCTCAGTGTACATCAGGGGCGGGGACAGGTGTCATGTGACTTCTCAGTGTTTTTCAGTGGTGGAGTATAGCAGCAGAGGGGCGGGGACAGGTGTCATGTGACTTCTCGGTGTTCTTCAGGGGTGGGGTATAACAGCAGAGGGGCGGGGATAGGTGTCATGTGACTTTTCAGTGTTCTTCAGGGGTGGGGTATAGCAGCAGAGGGGCGGGGACATGTGTCCTCACCTGTGGGTATCTGGATATTGATATTGGAGAGCGTCGCTAGTCCCGTCCCCCAGGAGAAGTATCCGCCGTACACCTGGAAGAGAATGAGGCTCACCATCACTGCCATCTGGCTCCTCCCACTTGTCACCTGTGCTGGGTGCTCTGACGGCTGGTTACCTGGATGGCCGCCTCCTCGCAGTCCTGGGGGCGGAGCTGTCTGCGCGGTGACTCGTAGCGGTCCAGCTGGTAGCGCAGCGGCTGCTTTCTGTTGATGGCTCGGGAATGCTACACGGAGAAGGCGGAGTCATGGAGAGCGACATGTGACCTGCACCCAGAGGACCCTCTACCCAGAATCCTCCAGTGATCACCCACTGATCCGTGGCAGAAAAGACCCTCCTCCCTGGTAGTTGTTACAATGTGTCAGTGCAGACCCTCTTCCCTGGCTGCTTTGTTACAATGTGTCAGTGCAGACCCTCCTCCCTGGCCGTTGTGTTACAATGTGTCAGTGCAGACCCTCCTCCCTGGCTGCTTTGTTACAATGTGTCAGTGCAGACTCTCCTCTCTGGCTGCTTTGTTACAATGTGTCAGTGCAGACCCTCCTCCCTGGCTGCTTTGTTACAATGTGTCAGTGCAGACCCTCCTCCCTGGCCGTTTTGTTACGATGTGTCAGTGCAGACCCTTCTCCCTGGCCGTATTGTTACAATGTGTCAGTGCAGACCCTCCTCCCTGGTAGTTGTTACAATGTGTCAGTGCAGACCTCCTCCCTGCCTGGTAGTTGTTACAATGTGTCAGTGCAGACCTCCTCCCTGGTAGTTGTTACAATGTGTCAGTGCAGACCCTCCTCCCTGGCTTTTTTGTTACAATGTATCAGTGCAGACCCTCCTCCCTGGCCGTTTTGTTACAATGTGTCACTGCAGACCCTCCTCCCTGGCTGCTTTGTTACAATGTGTCAGTGCAGACCCTCCTCCCTGGCTGTTTTGTTACAATGTGTCAGTGCAGACCTCCTCCCTGGTAGTTGTTACAATGTATCAGTGCAGACCCTCCTCCCTGGTAGTTGTTACAATGTATCAGTGCAGACCCTCCTCCCTGGCTGGTTTGTTACAATGTGTCAGTGCAGACCCTCCTCCCTGGTAGTTGTTACAATGTATCAGTGCAGACACTCCTCCCTGGCTGCTTTGTTACAATGTGTCAGTGCAGACCCTCCTCCCTGGCTGTATTGTTACAATGTGTCAGTGCAGACCCTCTTCCCTGGCTGCTTTGTTACAATGAGTCAGTGCAGACCCTCCTCCCTGGCTGGTTTGTTACAATGTGTCAGTGCAGACCCTCCTCCCTGACTGTTTTGTTACAATGTGTCCGTGCGGACCCTCCTCCCTGGCTGTTTTGTTACAATGTGTCAGTGCAGACCCTCCTCCCTGACTGTTTTGTTACAATGTGTCAGTGCAGACCCTCCTCTCTGGCTGGTTTGTTACAATGTGTCAGTGCAGACCCTCCTCCCTGGCTGGTTAGTTACAATGTGTCAGTGCAGACCCTCCTCCCTGGCTGCTTTGTTATAATGTGTCAGTGCAGACCTCCTCCCTGGCCGTTTTGTTACAATGTGTCAGTGCAGACTCTCCTCCTCAGTTGCTTTGTTACAATGTGTCAGTGCAGACCTCCTCCCTGGCTGTTTTGTTACAATGTGTCAGTGCAGACCCTCCTCCCTGGCTGTTTTGTTACAATGTGTCAGTGCAGACCCTCCTCCCTGGCTGCTTTGTTACAATGTGTCAGTGCAGACCCTCCTCCCTGGCTGTTTTGTTACAATGTGTCAGTGCAGACCCTCCTCCCTGGCTGTTTTGTTACAATGTGTCAGTGCAGACCCTCTTCCCTGGCTGCTTTGTTACAATGTGTCAGTGCAGACCTCCTCCCTGGCCGTTTTGTTACAATGTGTCAGTGCAGACCTCCTCCCTGGCCGTTTTGTTACAATGTGTCAGTGCAGACCCTCCTCCCTGGCTGCTTTGTTACAATGTGTCAGTGCAGCTGTGGGTACATACGATCCCGGGGTGCTTGCGGCAGGCGTCCAGCAGCGCCGGGGACTCTCCGTTTCTCGGTCCGTCGTCTCGGATCTCGTCACTGGTGAAGAACTCGTTCAGTTTCTGGACGCTGGAGGGGGAGGAGCATAAGGTGAGATGTGACCTGGTCCAATAAGGGGGCTCCACCAGTACCAGGACAGCGCCCCCTACCGGTCACCACTGCAAGGACAATGCGCACTGACCTGACCAGCGCCTTCACCGCAAACCGCACAACCGTAGAGAGAAGGAAGAGCGGCGTCACCAGGATGTGGAACAGCGACAGCGACGCAAAGGCATTGGCCGGGGTCAGGGTCTCGCTCTCCACGTACTCGTGCGTCACAAAGGTCTGGGGGCCACACAGGACACGTTACACATCCAGAGCTGCAGTCACTACTGATACATCATGTCCTATACTCCAGTCACATCCAGAGCTGCAGTCACTACTGATACTATGTGTCCTATACTCCAGTCACATCCAGAGCTGCAGTCACTACTGATACTACGTGTCCTATACTCCAGTCACATCCAGAGCTGCAGTCACTACTGATACTACGTGTCCTATACTCCAGTCACATCCAGATCTGCCGTCACTACTGATACTATGTGTCCTATACTCCAGTCACATCCAGAGCTGCAGTCACTACTGATTCTACGTGTCCTATACTCCCGTCACATCCAGATCTGCAGTCACTACTGATACTACGTGTCCTATACTCCAGTCACATCCAGAGCTGCGGCCACTATTCTACTGATACTACGTGTCCTATACTCCAGTCACATCCAGAGCTGCAGTCACTATTCTACTGATACATCATGTCCTATACTCCAGTCACATCCAGAGCTGCGGTCACTATTCTACTGATACATCATGTCCTATACTCCAGTCACATCCAGAGCTGCAGTCACTATTCTACTGATACATCATGTCCTATACTCCAGTCACATCCAGAGCTGCGGTCACTATTCTACTGATACATCATGTCCTATACTCCAGTCACATCCAGAGCTGCAGTCACTAGTCTACTGATACATCGTGTCCTATACTCCAGTCACATCCAGAGCTGCGGTCACTATTCTACTGATACTACGTGTCCTATACTCCAGTCACATCCAGAGCTGCGGTCACTATTCTACTGATTCATCCTGTCCTATACTCCAGTCACATCCAGAGCTGCAGTCACTACTGATACTACGTGTCCTAAACTCCAGTCACATCCAGAGCAGCAGTCACTATTTTGCTGATATGTCATATCCTGTTCTCCAGTCACACCCAGAGCTGCAGTCACTATTCTACTAATACATTGTGTACTATACTCCAGTCACATCCGGAGCTGCAGTCACTATTCTACTAATACATTGTGTCCTATACTCTAGTCACATCCAGAGCTGCAGTCACTATTCTACTTATACATCATGTCCTATACTCCAGTCACACCCGGAGCTGCGGTCACTATTCTACTGATACATCATGTCCTATACTCCAGTCACATCCAGAGCTGCAGTCACTATTCTACTTATACATCATGTCCTATACTCCAGTCACACCCGGAGCTGCGGTCACTATTCTACTGATACATCATGTCCTATACTCCAGTCACATCCAGAGCTGCAGTCACTATTCTGCTGATACGTCATGTCCTGTACTCTAGTCACATCCAGAGCTGCAGTCACTATTCTACTGATACATTGGGGCACATTTACTTACCCGGTCCAGTCGTGATCCAGCGGCGGGTTCTCCGGCGCTGATTCGGGTTCTGCTGGGATTCACTAAGGTCCGTGCGCCGATATTCACCAGGTGTCGCTGCTGCGCCGAGGTCCGCCGGAGTTCACCTGCTTTTTTCTGGTGTATGTGAGTGCTTGATCTTGCGACACAAATGGCTTTTTAAATTCTGCGGTTTTTCCGAATCCTTCGGGTTGTCCGGTGGCCACGCCCCCCGATTTCTGTCGCGCGAAAGGCGGCGCGACTGCGCCAAAAATTGATCGTGTGCGCCACAATCCCGTGAAATACAGCGCAAAGAGGAAATATTCGGGAAAAACCCGACGGATTCGCGGCTGCGGACCCTTAGTAAATGTGCCCCATTGTGTCCTATACTCCAGTCACATCCAGAGCTGCAGTCACTATTCTACTGATACGTCATGTCCTATACTCCAGTCACATCCAGAGCTGCAGTCACTATTCTACTGATACGTCATGTCCTATACTCCAGTCACATCCAGAGCTGCAGTCACTATTCTTCTAATACATCATGTCCCATACTCCAGTCACATCCAGAGCTGCAGTCACTATTCTACTGATACATCATGTCCTATACTCCAGTCACATCCAGAGCTGCAGTCACTATTCTACTGATACATCATGTCCTATACTCCAGTCACATCCAGAGCTGCAGTCACTATTCTACTGATACATCATGTCCTATACTCCAGTCACATCCGGAGCTGCAGTCACTATTCTACTGATACATCATGTCCTATACTCCAGTCACACCCAGAGCTGCGGTCACTATTCTACTGATACATCGTGTCCTATACTCCAGTCACATCCAGAGCTGCAGTCACTAGTCTACTGATACATCGTGTCCTATACTCCAGTCACATCCAGAGCTGCAGTCACTATTCTACTGATACGTCATGTCCTATTCTCCAGTCACATCCGGAGCTGCGGTGGGGGAAGGCTTGTGCCCCCACCATACACACGCTGTGCACTTACCGCCAGTACGGCCGCTATGGGGATGGCTGCATTCATGAAAACTGCAAAATATAGAAGATGATAGAAGTTAGAATCCTCCATAACCCCTGGTGCTACACCCTCCATAGCCCCCCGTGCTACAGCCTCCATAGCCCCCCGTGCTACAGCCTCCATACCCCCCCGTGCTACAGCCTCCATAGCCCCCGGTGCTACAGCCTCCATAGCCCCCCGTGCTACAGCCTCCATAGCCCCCGGTGCTACAGCCTCCATAGCCCCCGGTGCTACACCCTCCATAGCCCCCGGTGCTACAGCCTCCATAGCCCCCGGTGCTACAGCCTCCATAGCCCCCGGTGCTACAGCCTCCATAGCCCCCCGTGCTACAGCCTCCATAGCCCCCCGTGCTACAGCCTCCATAGCCCCCCGTGCTACAGCCTCCTTAGCCCCCGGTGCTACAGCCTCCATAGCCCCCGGTGCTACAGCCTCCATAGCCCCCGGTGCTACAGCCTCCATAGCCCCCGGTGCTACACCCTCCATAGCCCCCGGTGCTACAGCCTCCATAGCCCCCGGTGCTACAGCCTCCATAGCCCCCCGTGCTACAGCCTCCATAACCCCCGGTGCTACAGCCACTCCCACCCCCTACTCCTGCTTCTCCCGCCCCCTCCTCCTGCTGATCCCGCCCCCTCCTCCTGCTGATCCCGCCCCCTCCTCCTGCTGATCCCACCCCCTCCTCTGCTGATCCCGCCCCCTCCTCCTGCTGATCCCGCCCCTCCTCCTGCTTCTCCCGCCCCTCCTCCTGCTGGTCCCGCCCCTCCTCCTGCTGGTCCCGCCCCTCCTCCTGCTGGTCCCGCCCCTCCTCCTGCTTCTCCCGCCCCCTCCTCCTGCTGCTCCCGCCCCCTCCTCCTGCTGCTCCCGCCCCCTCCTCCTGCTGCTCCCGCCCCCTCCTCCTGCTGCTCCCGCTCCCTCCTCCTGCTAGCCCCTCCCCTCCTCCTGCTGCTACCGCTCCCTCCTCCTGCTGCTCCCCACCCCTCCTCCTGCTGCTCCCGCCCCCTCCTCCTGCTGCTCCCGCCCCCTCCTCCTGCTGCTCCCGCTCCCTCCTCCTGCTGGTCCCGCCCCCTCCTCCTGCTGGCCCCGCCCCCTCCTCCTGCTTCTCCCGCCCCCTCCTCCTGCTGCTCCCGCCCCTCCTCCTGCTTCTCCCGCCCCCTCCTCCTGCTTCTCTCGCCCCCTCCTCCTGCTGCTCCCGCTCCCTCCTCCTGCTGGCCCCTCCCCTCCTCCTGCTGCTCCCGCCCCTCCCCCTGCTGGCCCCGCCCCCGAGGGTCTCACTGGAGAGGGAGGTGTGGAGGGCGAAGGCCTTGAGGCTGGTCAGCTCCTTCTGCCGGGTGTCCTCCACGCTGGAGCAGAAGATGTTCTCCCAGGCGTAGAGCTTCAGCAGTTTGATTCCCTTCAGGATCTCGTTCGTCTTCTTCAGCCTCTCGGTGGAATAATCCTGAGAAATCCGAGAAGAGCAGGTCAGCACCAGAACCGGGCGGTACCAGCCGGGCCGGGCCCACACTCACCAGCGTGTTCTTCTGGACCTCCGCCAGCTTAGTAGCAATGAAGTACTGAACCGGAGCGAGCAGCACGATGACCGCGGCCCCCACCAGAGCGCTGACCCCCAGGAGCTTATACAGGAGGATGACCCCCATAATGATCTGCAAAGAGAGAGAGGGAGTCACAGCCACGCCCCCGGACTGAGAGGGAGTCACAGCCACGCCCCCGGACTGAGAGGGAGTCACAGCCACGCCCCCGGACTGAGAGGGAGTCACAGCCACGCCCCCGGACTGAGAGGGAGTCACAGCCACGCCCCCGGACTGAGAGGGAGTCATAGCCACGCCCCCGGACTGAGAGGGAGTCACAGCCACGCCCCCGGACTGAGAGGGAGTCACAGCCACGCCCCCGGACTGAGAGGGAGTCACAGCCACGCCCCCGGACTGAGAGGGAGTCACAGCCACGCCCCCGGACTGAGAGGGAGTCACAGCCCCGCCCCGGCCAGAGAGGGAGTCACAGCCACGCCCCCAGCCAGAGAGGGAGTCACAGCCACGCCCCCGGCCAGAGAGGGAGTCACAGCCACGCCCCCGGCCAGAGAGGGAGTCACAGCCACGCCCCCGGCCAGAGAGGGAGTCACAGCCATGCCCCCGGCCAGAGAGGGAGTCACAGCCACGCCCCCGGACTGAGAGGGAGTCACAGCCACGCCCCCGGACTGAGAGGGAGTCACAGCCACGCCCCCGGACTGAGAGGGAGTCACAGCCCCGCCCCCGGACTGAGAGGGAGTCACAGCCCCGCCCCTGGCCTGAGAGGGAGTCACAGCCCCGCCCTGGCCAGAGAGGGAGTCACAGCCACGCCCCCGGCCAGAGAGGGAGTCACAGCCATGCCCCCGGCCAGAGAGGGAGTCACAGCCACACACCCCGGCCAGAGAGGGAGTCACAGCCACGCCCCCGGCCAGAGAGGGAGTCACAGCCACACCCCCAGGCCAGAGAGGGAGTCACAGCTACACCCCCCGGCCAGAGAGGGAGTCACAGCCACACACCCCGGCCAGAGAGGGAGTCACAGCCACACCCCCAGGCCAGAGAGGGAGTCACAGCTACACCCCCCGGCCAGAGAGGGAGTCACAGCCACACCCCCCGGCCAGAGAGGGAGTCACAGCCAAGCCCCCGGCCAGAGAGGGAGTCACAGCCAAGCCCCCGGCAAGAGAGGGAGTCACAGCCACGCCCCCGGCCTGAGAGGGAGTCACAGCCCCGCCCCGGCCAGAGAGGGAGTCACAGCCACGCCCCCGGACTGAGAGGGAGTCACAGCCCCGCCCCGGCCAGAGAGGGAGTCACAGCCACGCCCCCGGCCAGAGAGGGAGTCACAGCCACGCCCCCGGCCAGAGAGGGAGTCACAGCCACGCCCCCGGCCAGAGAGGGAGTCACAGCCCCGCCCCCGGACTGAGAGGGAGTCACAGCCCCGCCCTGGCCAGAGAGGGAGTCACAGCCACACCCCCCGGCCAGAGAGGGAGTCACAGCCACACCCCCCGGCCTGAGAGGGAGTCACAGCCACGCCCCCGGCAAGAGAGGGAGTCACAGCCACGCCCCCGGCCAGAGAGGGAGTCACAGCCACGCCCCCGGCCAGAGAGGGAGTCACAGCCATGCCCCCGGCCAGAGAGGGAGTCACAGCCACGCCCCCGGCCAGAGAGGGAGTCACAGCCACACCCCCCGGCCAGAGAGGGAGTCACAGCCACACCCCCCGGCCAGAGAGGGAGTCACAGCCACGCCCCCGGACTGAGAGGGAGTCACAGCCCCGCCCCTGGCCTGAGAGGGAGTCACAGCCCCGCCCTGGCCAGAGAGGGAGTCACAGCCACGCCCCCGGCCAGAGAGGGAGTCACAGCCACACCCCCCGGCCAGAGAGGGAGTCACAGCCACGCCCCCGGCCTGAGAGGGAGTCACAGCCACGCCCCCGGCCTGAGAGGGAGTCACAGCCACGCCCCCGGCAAGAGAGGGAGTCACAGCCACGCCCCCGGCCTGAGAGGGAGTCACAGCCACGCCACCGGCCAGAGAGGGAGTCACAGCCACGCCCCCGGCCAGAGAGGGAGTCACAGTCACGCCCCCTGGCTGACAGGTAGTCACTGCCCCGCCCCCTGTATATTGGGGGATGTACCTGCACGGGCATCGCCCACAGATTGGGGCAGAGGAAGAGGAACCACATGAGCTGATTGGTCTCGATGGCCACCAGGTTATTGATCTGCCCCAGGGTCATCTCTCCCATGGACATGTTGGATGTGGACAACTTCAGGATCTTATTGTAGATCATCGCCTGAAAGAGGAGAAGCGTCTGATGAATAGCGGCCCGGACCCCCGCAACTATGGACTGTTCCCCCGGGAGAGGAACTGGTGCCCGGTATCCACCAGTAGCCACCCAGTACTCACCTGTAGCCCCCCAGTACTCACCTGTAGCCCCCCAGGACTCACCTGTAGCCCCCCCCCAGTACTCACCTGTAGCCCCCCCAGTACTCACCTGTAGCCCCCCCCAGTACTCACCTGTAGCCCCCCCAGTACTCACCTGTAGCCCCCCCCCCAGTACTCACCTGTAGCCCCCCCCCAGTATTCACCGGTAGCCCCCCCAGTACCCAGTACTTACCAGTAGCCCCCCCCAAATACTCACCAGTAGCACCCCAGGACTCACCAGTAGCCCCCCAGTACCCAGTACTCACCAGTAACCCCCCCATAACTCACCAGTAACCCCCCCCACTACTCACCAGTAGCCCCCCAATACTCACCAGTAGCCCCTCAGTACCCAGTACTCACCTGTAGCCCCTCCAGCCCCCAGGACTCACCAGTAGCCCCCAATACCCAGTACTCACCAGTAGCCCCCCCAGTACCCAGGACTCACCAGTAGCCCCCCAGTACCCAGGACTCACCAGTAGCCCCTCCAGTACCCAGGACTCACCAGTAGCCCCCCAGTACCCAGGACTCACCAGTAGCCCCCCAGTACCCAGGACTCACCAGTAGCCCCCCAGTACCCAGTACTCACCAGTAGCCCCCCAGTACCCAGTACTCACCAGTAGCCCCCCCAGTACCCAGTACTCAACAGTAGCCCCCCCAGTACCCAGTACTCACCAGTAGCCCCCCAGTACCCACCAGTAGCCCCTCCAGTACACAGTACTCACCAGTAGCCCCTCCAGTACCCAGTACTCACCAGTAGCCCCCAGTACCCAGGACTCACCAGTATCCCCCCAGTACCCAGGACTCACCAGTAGCCCCCCAGTACCCAGTACCCACCAGTAGCCCCCAGTACCCTGGACTCACCAGTATCCCCCCAGTACCCAGTACTCACCAGTAGCCCCCCCAGTACCCACCAGTAGCCCCCCAGTACCCAGTACTCACCAGTAGCCCCCCAGTACCCAGTACTCACCAGTAGCCCCCCAGTACCCAGTACCCACCAGTAGCCCCTCCAGTACACAGTACCCAGCAGTAGCCCCTCCAGTACCCAGTACTCACCAGTAGCCCCCCAGTACCCAGTACCCACCAGTAGCCCCTCCAGTACACAGTACTCACCAGTAGCCCCTCCAGTACCCAGTACTCACCAGTAGCCCCCAATACCCAGTACTCACCAGTAGCCCCCAATACCCAGTACTCACCAGTAGCCCCCAATACCCAGTACTCACCAGTAGCCCCCCAGTACCCAGGACTCACCAGTAGCCCCTCCAGTACACAGTACTCACCAGTAGCCCCTCCAGTACCCAGTACCCACCAGTAGCCCCCCAGTACCCAGTACTCACCAGCAGCCCTTCCAATACCCAGTACTCACCAGTAGCCCCTCCAGTACCCAGTACTCACCAGTAGCCCCTCCAGCCCCCAGTACTCACCAGTAGCCCCTCCAGCCCCCAGGACTCACCAGTAGCCCCCAATACCCAGTACTCACCAGTAGCCCCCAATACCCAGTACTCACAAGTAGCCCCCATTACCCCGTACTCACCAATAGCCCCCCCCCTGTACTCACAAGTAGCCCCCCCCCAGTACTCACCAGTAGCCCCCCAGTACCCAGTACTCACCATTAGCTCCCCCCAGTACCCAGTACTCACCATTAGCTCCCCCCCCAGTACCCAGGACTCACCAGTAGCCCCTCCAGTACCCAGGACTCACCAGTAGCCTCTCCAGTACTCACCAGAAGCCCCTCCAGCCCCCAAGACTCACCAGTAGCCCCCAATACCCAGTACTCACCAGTAGCCCCCCAGTACCCAGGACTCACCAGTAGCCCCCCAGTACCCAGTACTCACCAGTAGCCCCTCCAGTACACAGTACTCACCAGTAGCCCCTCCAGCCCCCAGGACTCACCAGTAGCCCCCCAATACCCAGTACTCACCAGTAGCCCCTCCAGCCCCCAGGACTCACCTGTAGCCCCCCAGTACTCACCAGTATCCCCCCCCCGTACTCACCAGTAGCTCCCCCCCCCCGTACTCACCAGTAGTCCCCCCAGTACTCACCAGTAGCTCCCACCCCAGTACTCACCAGTAGCCCCCCCCAGGACTCAACAGTAGCCGCCCCAGTACTCAACAGTAACCCCTCTCCAGTACCCAGTACTCACCAATAGCCCCCCCCCCTTTACTTACCAGAAGCACCCCCAGTACTCACCAGTAGCCCCCCAGTACCCAGTACTCACCAGTAGTCCCCCCCCAGTACACAGTAGTCACCAGTATCCCCCAGCACCCAGTACTCACCAGTAGCCCCCCCAGCCCCCAGGACTCACCAGTAGCCCCCCCAGCCCCCAGGACTCACCAGTAGCCCCTCCAGTACACAGTATTCACCAGTAGACCCCCAGTACCCAGTACTCACCAGTAGCCCCTCCAGCCCCCAGTACTCACCAGTAGACCCCCAGTACCCAGTACTCACCAGTAGCCCCTCCAGTACCCAGGACTCACCAGTAGCCCCTCCAGTACCCAGGACTCACCAGTAGCCCCCAATACCCAGTACTCACCAGTAGCCCCCCAATACCCAGTACTCACCAGTAGCCCCCCAGTACCCAGTACTCACCAGTAGCCCCTCCAGTACCCAGGACTCACTAGTAGCCCCCAATACCCAGTACTCACCAGTAGCCCCCCAGTACCCAGGAGTCACCAGTAGCCCCTCCAGTACACAGTACTCACCAGTAGCCCCTCCAATACTCAGTACCCACCAGTAGCCCCCCCAGTACCCAGTACTCACCAGTAGCCCCTCCAATACTCAGTACCCACCAGTAGCCCCCCAGTACCCAGTACTCACCAGCAGCCCCTCTAATACCCAGTACTCACCAGCAGCCCCTCCAGCACCCAGTACTCACCAGTAGCCCCTCCAGCCCCCAGGACTCACCAGCAGCCCCTCCAGCACCCAGTACTCACCAGCAGCCCCTCCAGCACCCAGTACTCACCAGTAGCCCCTCCAGCCCCCAGTACTCACCAGTAGCCCCTCCAGTACCCAGTACTCACCAGCAGCCCCTCTAATACCCAGTACTCACCAGCAGCCCCTCCAGCACCCAGTACTCACCAGTAGCCCCTCCAGCCCCCAGGACTCACCAGTAGCCCCCAATACCCAGTACTCACCAGTAGCCCCCATTACCCAGTACTCACCAATAGCCCCCCCCCTCTGTACTCACAAGTAGCCCCCCCCCAGTACTCACCAGTAGCCCCCCCAGTACCCAGTACTCACCAGTAGCCCCTCCAGTACCCAGTACTCACCATTAGCTCCCCCCAGTACCCAGTACTCACCAGTAGCCCCCCCCCAGTACTCACCAGTAGCCCCCCAGTACCCAGTACTCACCATTAGCTCCACCCAGTACCCAGTACTCACCAGTAGCCCCCCCCCAGTACTCACCAGTAGCCCCCCCCCAGTACCCAGTACTCACCAATAGCCCCCCCCTGTACTCACCAGAAGCCCCCCCAGTACTCACCAGTAGCCCCCCAGTACCCAGTACTCACCAGTAGCACCCCCCCAGTACTCACCAGTAGCCCCTCCAGTACACAGTATTCACCAGTAGACCCCCAGTACCCAGTACTCACCAGTAGCCCCTCCAGCCCCCAGTACTCACCAGTAGACCCCCAGTACCCAGTACTCACCAGTAGCCCCTCCAGTACCCAGGACTCACCAGTAGCCCCCAATACCCAGTACTCACCAGTAGCCCCCCAATACCCAGTACTCACCAGTAGCCCCCCAGTACCCAGTACTCACCAGTAGCCCCTCCAGTACCCAGGACTCACTAGTAGCCCCCAATACCCAGTACTCACCAGTAGCCCCCCAGTACCCAGGAGTCACCAGTAGCCCCTCCAGTACACAGTACTCACCAGTAGCCCCTCCAATACTCAGTACCCACCAGTAGCCCCCCAGTACCCAGTACTCACCAGTAGCCCCTCCAATACTCAGTACCCACCAGTAGCCCCCCAGTACCCAGTACTCACCAGCAGCCCCTCTAATACCCAGTACTCACCAGCAGCCCCTCCAGCACCCAGTACTCACCAGTAGCCCCTCCAGCCCCCAGGACTCACCAGCAGCCCCTCCAGCACCCAGTACTCACCAGCAGCCCCTCCAGCACCCAGTACTCACCAGTAGCCCCTCCAGCCCCCAGTACTCACCAGTAGCCCCTCCAGTACACAGTACCCACCAGTAGCCCCTCCAGTACACAGTACTCACCAGCAGCCCCTCTAATACCCAGTACTCACCAGCAGCCCCTCCAGCACCCAGTACTCACCAGTAGCCCCTCCAGCCCCCAGGACTCACCAGTAGCCCCCAATACCCAGTACTCACCAGTAGCCCCCATTACCCAGTACTCACCAATAGCCCCCCCCCTCTGTACTCACAAGTAGCCCCCCCCCAGTACTCACCAGTAGCCCCCCAGTACCCAGTACTCACCAGTAGCCCCTCCAGTACCCAGTACTCACCATTAGCTCCCCCCAGTACCCAGTACTCACCAGTAGCCCCCCCCCCCAGTACTCACCAGTAGCCCCCCAGTACCCAGTACTCACCATTAGCTCCACCCAGTACCCAGTACTCACCAGTAGCCCCCCCCAGTACTCACCAGTAGCCCCCCCCAGTACCCAGTACTCACCAATAGCCCCCCCCTGTACTCACCAGAAGCCCCCCCAGTACTCACCAGTAGCCCCCCAGTACCCAGTACTCACCAGTAGCACCCCCCCAGTACTCACCAGTAGCCCCCCCCAGTACCCAGTATCCCCCCCCCTTTACTCACCAGTAGCCCCTCCAGTACCCAGTACTCACCAGTAGCCCCCCCCAGTACTCACCAGTAGCCCCCCCCAGTACTCACCAGTAGCCCCCCCCCAGTACACACCAGTAGCCCCCCCCCAGTACACACCAGTAGCCCCCCCCAGTACCCAGTACTCACCAGTAGCCCCCCCCCAGTACTCACCAGTAGCCCCCCCCTCAGTACTCACCAGTAGTCCCCCCAGTACTCACCAGTAGCCCCCCCCAGTACTCACCAGTAGCCCCCCCCAGTACTCACCAGTAGCCCCCCCAGTACTCACCAGTAGCCCCCCCCCCAGTACTCACCAGTAGCCCCCCCCAGTACTCACCAGTAGCCCCCCCCCAGTACTCACCAGTAGCCCCCCCCAGTACTCACCAGTAGCCCCCCACGCAGGTTGATCCCAGTCTCGATGGTCACGTAGTAGGAGGCCTGCAGGAAGGTTCTCTGGAGGATCAGGGCCAGGAACAGGAGGACGGCGAGGACAATGTTATTATCCAGTAATTCCTTCGAGGAAAGGAAGTAGACGCTGATGAAGGAGCTGCTGGGGAGCTGCTGGGGAGGAGGAGGAGGAGTCAGTCAGCACAAGCCCCGCCTTATAAGGGGGGGGCACATACTTATCAAAGTGAAGGCAACACAACATGACATTAGATACAGATCAGGGATTCCCTTACCTGGAGATACAGGAAGGATTCTCTATAGTTAGAGCAGTGTCAGTACAGAGATATGGGAAGGGTTCTCTATAGTTAGAGCAGTGTCAGTACAGAGATATGGGAAGGATTCTCTATAGTTAGAGCAGTGTCAGTACAGAGATATGGGAAGGATTCTCTATAGTTAGAGCGCTGTCAGTACAGAGATATGGGAAGGATTCTCTATAGTAAGAGCAGTGTCAGTACAGAGATATGGGAAGGATTCTCTATGGTTAGAGCGCTGTCAGTACAGAGATATGGGAAGGATTCTCTATGGTTAGAGCAGTGTCAGTACAGAGATATGGGAAGGATTCTCTATAGTTAGAGCAGTGTCAGTACAGAGATATGGGAAGGATTCTCTATAGTTAGAGCGCTGTCAGTACAGAGATATGGGAAGGATTCTCTATAGTAAGAGCAGTGTCAGTACAGAGATATGGGAAGGATTCTCTATGGTTAGAGCGCTGTCAGTACAGAGATATGGGAAGGATTCTCTATGGTTAGAGCAGTGTCAGTACAGAGATATGGGAAGGATTCTCTATGGTTAGAGCAGTGTCAGTACAGAGATATGGGAAGGATTCTCTATAGTTACAGCAGTGTCAGTACAGAGATATGGGAAGGATTCTCTATGGTTAGAGCAGTGTCAGTACAGAGATATGGGAAGGATTCTCTATAGTTAGAGCAGTGTCAGTACAGAGTTATGGGAAGGATTCTCTATAGTTAGAGCAGTGTCAGTACAGAGATATGGGAAGGATTCTCTATAGTAAGAGCAGTGTCAGTACAGAGATATGGGAAGGATTCTCTATAGTTAGAGCAGTGTCAGTACAGAGATATGGGAAGGATTCTCTATAGTTACAGCAGTGTCAGTACAGAGATATGGGAAGGATTCTCTATAGTTACAGCAGTGTCAGTACAGAGATATGGGAAGGGTTCTCTATAGTTAGAGCAGTGTCAGTACAGAGATATGGGAAGGATTCTCTATGGTTAGAGCAGTGTCAGTACAGAGATATGGGAAGGATTCTCTATGGTTAGAGCAGTGTCAGTACAGAGATATGGGAAGGATTCTCTATAGTTAGAGCAGTGTCAGTACAGAGATATGGGAAGGGTTCTCTATAGTTAGAGCAGTGTCAGTACAGAGATATGGGAAGGGTTCTCTATAGTTAGAGCAGTGTCAGTACAGAGATATGGGAAGGATTCTCTATAGTTACAGCAGTGTCAGTACAGAGATATGGGAAGGATTCTCTATGGTTAGAGCAGTGTCAGTACAGAGATATGGGAAGGATTCTCTATAGTTAGAGCAGTGTCAGTACAGAGATATGGGAAGGATTCTCTATAGTTAGAGCAGTGTCAGTACAGAGATATGGGAAGGGTTCTCTATAGTTAGAGCAGTGTCAGTACAGAGATATGGGAAGGATTCTCTATAGTTAGAGCAGTGTCAGTACAGAGATATGGGAAGGATTCTCTATGGTTAGAGCAGTGTCAGTACAGAGATATGGGAAGGATTCTCTATAGTTAGAGCAGTGTCAGTACAGAGATATGGGAAGGATTCTCTATAGTTAGAGCAGTGTCAGTACAGAGATATGGGAAGGATTCTCTATAGTTAGAGCAGTGTCAGTACAGAGATATGGGAAGGATTCTCTATGGTTAGAGCAGTGTCAGTACAGAGATATGGGAAGGATTCTCTATAGTTAGAGCAGTGTCAGTACAGAGATATGGGAAGGGTTCTCTATAGTTAGAGCAGTGTCAGTACAGGAGATATGGGAAGGATTCTCTATAGTTAGAGCAGTGTCAGTACAGAGATATGGGAAGGATTCTCTATAGTTAGAGCAGTGTCAGTACAGAGATATGGGAAGGATTCTCTATGGTTAGAGCAGTGTCAGTACAGAGATATGGGAAGGGTTCTCTATAGTTAGAGCAGTGTCAGTACAGAGATACAGGAAGGATTCTCTATAGTTAGAGCAGTGTCAGTACAGAGATATGGGAAGGATTCTCTATAGTTAGAGCAGTGTCAGTACAGAGATATGGGAAGGATTCTCTATAGTTAGAGCGCTGTCAGTACAGAGATATGGGAAGGATTCTCTATAGTTAGAGCAGTGTCAGTACAGAGATATGGGAAGGATTCTCTATAGTTAGAGCAGTGTCAGTACAGAGATATGGGAAGGGTTCTCTATAGTTAGAGCAGTGTCAGTACAGAGATATGGGAAGGATTCTCTATGGTTAGAGCAGTGTCAGTACAGAGATATGGGAAGGGTTCTCTATAGTTAGAGCAGTGTCAGTACAGAGATATGGGAAGGATTCTCTATAGTTAGAGCAGTGTCAGTACAGAGATATGGGAAGGGTTCTCTATAGTTAGAGCAGTGTCAGTACAGAGATATGGGAAGGATTCTCTATAGTTAGAGCGCTGTCAGTACAGAGATATGGGAAGGGTTCTCTATGGTTAGAGCAGTGTCAGTACAGAGATATGGGAAGGATTCTCTATAGTTAGAGCAGTGTCAGTACAGGAGATATGGGAAGGATTCTCTATAGTTAGAGCAGTGTCAGTACAGAGATATGGGAAGGATTCTCTATAGTTAGAGCAGTGTCAGTACAGAGATATGGGAAGGATTCTCTATAGTTAGAGCGCTGTCAGTACAGAGATATGGGAAGGGTTCTCTATGGTTAGAGCAGTGTCAGTACAGAGATATGGGAAGGATTCTCTATAGTTAGAGCAGTGTCAGTACAGAGATATGGGAAGGATTCTCTTTAGTTAGAGCGCTGTCAGTACAGAGATTTGGGAAGGATTCTCTATGGTTAGAGCAGTGTCAGTACAGAGATATGGGAAGGATTCTCTATAGTTAGAGCAGTGTCAGTACAGAGATATGGGAAGGATTCTCTATGGTTAGAGCAGTGTCAGTACAGAGATATGGGAAGGGTTCTCTATAGTTAGAGCAGTGTCAGTACAGAGATATGGGAAGGATTCTCTATAGTTAGAGCAGTGTCAGTACAGAGATATGGGAAGGATTCTCTATAGTTAGAGCAGTGTCAGTACAGAGATATGGGAAGGATTCTCTATAGTTAGAGCAGTGTCAGTACAGAGATATGGGAAGGATTCTCTATAGTTAGAGCAGTGTCAGTACAGAGATATGGGAAGGATTCTCTATAGTTAGAGCAGTGTCAGTACAGAGATATGGGAAGGATTCTCTATAGTTAGAGCAGTGTCAGTACAGAGATATGGGAAGGGTTCTCTATAGTTAGAGCAGTGTCAGTACAGAGATACAGGAAGGATTCTCTATAGTTAGAGCAGTGTCAGTACAGAGATATGGGAGGGATTCTCTATAGTTAGAGCAGTGTCAGTACAGAGATATGGGAAGGATTCTCTATAGTTAGAGCAGTGTCAGTACAGAGATATGGGAAGGATTCTCTATGGTTAGACAAGTGTCAGTACAGAGATATGGGAAGGATTCTCTATAGTTAGAGCAGTGTCAGTACAGAGATATGGGAAGGATTCTCTATAGTTAGAGCGCTGTCAGTACAGAGATATGGGAAGGGTTCTCTATGGTTAGAGCAGTGTCAGTACAGAGATATGGGAAGGATTCTCTATAGTTAGAGCAGTGTCAGTACAGAGATATGGGAAGGATTCTCTATAGTTAGAGCAGTGTCAGTACAGAGATATGGGAAGGATTCTCTATAGTTACAGCAGTGTCAGTACAGAGATATGGGAAGGATTCTCTATAGTTAGAGCAGTGTCAGTACAGAGATATGGGAAGGATTCTCTATAGTTAGAGCAGTGTCAGTACAGAGATATGGGAAGGATTCTCTATAGTTAGAGCAGTGTCAGTACAGAGATATGGGAAGGATTCTCTATGGTTAGAGCAGTGTCAGTACAGAGATATGGGAAGGATTCTCTATAGTTAGAGCAGTGTCAGTACAGAGATATGGGACGGGTTCTCTATAGTTAGAGCAGTGTCAGTACAGAGATATGGGAAGGATTCTCTATAGTTAGAGCAGTGTCAGTACAGAGATATGGGAAGGATTCTCTATAGTTAGAGCAGTGTCAGTACAGAGATATGGGAAGGGTTCTCTATAGTTAGAGCGCTGTCAGTACAGAGATATGGGAAGGATTCTCTATAGTTAGAGCAGTGTCAGTACAGAGATATGGGAAGGATTCTCTATAGTTAGAGCGCTGTCAGTACAGAGATATGGGAAGGATTCTCTATAGTTAGAGCAGTGTCAGTACAGAGATATGGGAAGGATTCTTTATGGTTAGAGCAGTGTCAGTACAGAGATATGGGAAGGGTTCTCTATAGTTAGAGCAGTGTCAGTACAGAGATATGGGAAGGATTCTCTATAGTTAGAGCAGTGTCAGTACAGAGATATGGGAAGGATTCTCTATAGTTAGAGCAGTGTCAGTACAGAGATATGGGAAGGATTCTCTATAGTTAGAGCAGTGTCAGTACAGAGATATGGGAAGGATTCTCTATAGTTAGAGCAGTGTCAGTACAGAGATATGGGAAGGATTCTCTATGGTTAGAGCAGTGTCAGTACAGAGATATGGGAAGGATTCTCTATAGTTAGAGCAGTGTCAGTACAGAGATATGGGAAGGATTCTCTATGGTTAGAGCAGTGTCAGTACAGAGATACGGGAAGGATTCTCTATAGTTAGAGCGCTGTCAGTACAGAGATATGGGAAGGATTCTCTATGGTTAGAGCAGTGTCAGTACAGAGATATGGGAAGGATTCTCTATAGTAAGAGCAGTGTCAGTACAGAGATACGGGAAGGGTTCTCTATGGTTAGAGCAGTGTCAGTACAGAGATATGGGAAGGATTCTCTATAGTTAGAGCAGTGTCAGTACAGAGATATGGGAAGGATTCTCTATAGTTAGAGCAGTGTCAGTACAGAGATATGGGAAGGATTCTCTATAGTTAGAGCAGTGTCAGTACAGAGATATGGGAAGGGTTCTCTATAGTTAGAGCAGTGTCAGTACAGAGATATGGGAAGGATTCTCTATGGTTAGAGCGCTGTCAGTACAGAGATATGGGAAGGGTTCTCTATAGTTAGAGCAGTGTCAGTACAGAGATACGGGAAGGATTCTCTATAGTTAGAGCAGTGTCAGTACAGAGATATGGGAAGGGTTCTCTATAATTAGAGCAGTGTCAGTACAGAGATATGGGAAGGGTTCTCTATAGTTAGAGCAGTGTCAGTACAGAGATATGGGAAGGATTCTCTATAGTTAGAGCAGTGTCAGTACAGAGATATGGGAAGGATTCTCTATAGTTAGACCGCTGTCAGTACAGAGATATGGGAAGGATTCTCTATAGTTAGAGCGCTGTCAGTACAGAGATATGGGAAGGATTCCCTATAGTTAGAGCAGTGTCAGTACAGAGATATGGGAAGGATTCTCTATAGTTAGAGCAGTGTCAGTACAGAGATATGGGAAGGATTCTCTATAGTCAGAGATATGGGAAGGGTTCTCTATAGTTAGAGCAGTGTCAGTACAGAGATATGGGAAGGATTCTCTATAGTTAGAGCAGTGTCAGTACAGAGATATGGGAAGGATTCTCTATAGTTAGAGCAGTGTCAGTACAGAGATATGGGAAGGGTTCTCTATAGTTAGAGCAGTGTCAGTACAGAGATATGGGAAGGGTTCTCTATAGTTAGAGCAGTGTCAGTACAGAGATATGGGAAGGATTCTCTATAGTTAGAGCAGTGTCAGTACAGAGATATGGGAAGGGTTCTCTATGGCTAGAGCAGTGTCAGTACAGAGATATGGGAAGGGTTCTCTATAGTTAGAGCAGTGTCAGTACAGAGATATGGGAAGGATTCTCTATGGTTAGAGCAGTGTCAGTACAGAGATATGGGAAGGGTTCTCTATAGTTAGAGCGCTGTCAGTACAGAGATATGGGAAGGATTCTCTATAGTTAGAGCAGAGTCAGTACAGAGATATGGGAAGGATTCTCTATGGTTAGAGCAGTGTCAGTACAGAGATACGGGAAGGATTCTCTATAGTTAGAGCAGTGTCAGTACAGAGATATGGGAAGGGTTCTCTATGGTTAGAGCAGTGTCAGTACAGAGATATGGGAAGGGTTCTCTATAGTTAGAGCAGTGTCAGTACAGAGATATGGGAAGGATTCTCTATAGTTACAGCAGTGTCAGTACAGAGATATGGGAAGGATTCTCTATAGTTAGAGCAGTGTCAGTACAGAGATATGGGAAGGATTCTCTATAGTTAGAGCAGTGTCAGTACAGAGATATGGGAAGGGTTCTCTATAGTTAGAGCAGTGTCAGTACAGAGATACAGGAAGGATTCTCTATAGTTAGAGCAGTGTCAGTACAGAGATATGGGAGGGATTCTCTATAGTTAGAGCAGTGTCAGTACAGAGATATGGGAAGGATTCTCTATAGTTAGAGCAGTGTCAGTACAGAGATATGGGAAGGATTCTCTATGGTTAGACAAGTGTCAGTACAGAGATATGGGAAGGATTCTCTATAGTTAGAGCAGTGTCAGTACAGAGATATGGGAAGGATTCTCTATAGTTAGAGCAGTGTCAGTACAGAGATATGGGAAGGATTCTCTATAGTTAGAGCAGTGTCAGTACAGAGATATGGGAAGGGTTCTCTATAGTTAGAGCAGTGTCAGTACAGAGATATGGGAAGGATTCTCTATAGTTAGAGCAGTGTCAGTACAGAGATATGGGAAGGGTTCTCTATAGTTACAGCAGTGTCAGTACAGAGATATGGGAAGGGTTCTCTATAGTTAGAGCAGTGTCAGTACAGAGATATGGGAAGGATTCTCTATAGTTAGAGCAGTGTCAGTACAGAGATATGGGAAGGATTCTCTATAGTTAGAGCAGTGTCAGTACAGAGATATGGGAAGGATTATCTATAGTTAGAGCAGTGTCAGTACAGAGATATGGGAAGGATTCTCTATAGTTAGAGCAGTGTCAGTACAGAGATATGGGAAGGGTTCTCTATAGTTAGAGCAGTGTCAGTACAGAGATACTGGAAGGGTTCTCTATAGTTAGAGCAGTGTCAGTACAGAGATATGGGAAGGATTCTCTATAGTTAGAGCAGTGTCAGTACAGAGATATGGGAAGGATTCTCTATAGTTAGAGCAGAGTCAGTACAGAGATATGGGAAGGATTCTCTATAGTTAGAGCAGTGTCAGTACAGAGATATGGGAAGGATTCTCTATAGTTAGAGCAGTGTCAGTACAGAGATATGGGAAGGATTCTCTATAGTTAGAGCAGAGTCAGTACAGAGATATGTGAAGGGTTCTCTATAGTTACAGCAGTGTCAGTACAGAGATATGGGAAGGATTCTCTATAGTTAGAGCGCTGTCAGTACAGAGATATGGGAAGGGTTCTCTATAGTTAGAGCAGTGTCAGTACAGAGATATGGGAAGGATTCTCTATAGTTAGAGCAGTGTCAGTACAGAGATATGGGAAGGATTCTCTATAGTTAGAGCAGTGTCAGTACAGAGATATGGGAAGGATTCTCTATAGTTAGAGCAGTGTCAGTACAGAGATATGGGAAGGGTTCTCTATAGTTAGAGCAGTGTCAGTACAGAGATATGGGAAGGATTCTCTATAGTTAGAGCAGTGTCAGTACAGAGATATGGGAAGGATTCTCTATAGTTAGAGCAGTGTCAGTACAGAGATATGGGAAGGATTCTCTATAGTTAGAGCGCTGTCAGTACAGAGATATGGGAAGGGTTCTCTATAGTTAGAGCAGTGTCAGTACAGAGATATGGGAAGGATTCTCTATAGTTACAGCAGTGTCAGTACAGAGATATGGGAAGGATTCTCTATAGTTAGAGCAGTGTCAGTACAGAGATATGGGAAGGATTCTCTATAGTTAGAGCAGTGTCAGTACAGAGATATGGGAAGGATTCTCTATAGTTAGAGCAGTGTCAGTACAGAGATATGGGAAGGATTTTCTATAGTTAGAGCAGTGTCAGTACAGAGATACGGGAAGGGTTCTCTATAGTTAGAGCAGTGTCAGTACAGAGATATGGGAAGGATTCTCTATGGTTAGAGCAGTGTCAGTACAGACATATGGGAAGGGTTCTCTATAGTTAGAGCAGTGTCAGTACAGAGATATGGGAAGGATTCTCTATAGTTAGAGCAGTGTCAGTACAGAGATATGGGAAGGATTCTCTATAGTTAGAGCAGTGTCAGTACAGAGATATGGGAAGGATTCTCTATAGTTAGAGCAGTGTCAGTACAGAGATATGGGAAGGATTCTCTATAGTTAGAGCAGTGTCAGTACAGAGATACGGGAAGGGTTCTCTATAGTTAGAGCAGTGTCAGTACAGAGATATGGGAAGGGTTCTCTATAGTTAGAGCAGTGTCAGTACAGAGATATGGGAAGGATTCTCTATAGTTAGAGCAGTGTCAGTACAGAGATATGGGAAGGATTCTCTATAGTTAGAGCAGTGTCAGTACAGAGATATGGGAAGGATTCTCTATAGTTAGAGCAGTGTCAGTACAGAGATATGGGAAGGATTCTCTATAGTTAGAGCAGTGTCAGTACAGAGATATGGGAAGGATTCTCTATAGTTAGAGCAGTGTCAGTACAGAGATATGGGAAGGATTCTCTTTAGTTAGAGCGCTGTCAGTACAGAGATATGGGAAGGATTCTCTATAGTTAGAGCAGTGTCAGTACAGAGATATGGGAAGGATTTTCTATAGTTAGAGCAGTGTCAGTACAGAGATATGGGAAGGATTCTCTATAGTTAGAGCAGTGTCAGTTCAGAGATACAGGAAGGATTCTCTATAGTTAGAGCAGTGTCAGTACAGAGATATGGGAAGGATTCTCTATAGTTAGAGCAGTGTCAGTACAGAGATATGGGAAGGATTCTCTATAGTTAGAGCAGTGTCAGTACAGAGATATGGGAAGGGTTCTCTATAGTTAGAGCAGTGTCAGTACAGAGATATGGGAAGGATTCTCTATAGTTAGAGCAGTGTCAGTACAGAGATATGGGAAGGATTCTCTATAGTTAGAGCAGTGTCAGTACAGAGATATGGGAAGGATTCTCTATAGTTAGAGCGCTGTCTGTACAGAGATATGGGAAGGATTCTCTATAGTTAGAGCAGTGTCAGTACAGAGATATGGGAAGGATTCTCTATAGTTAGAGCAGTGTCAGTACAGAGATATGGGAAGGATTCTCTATAGTTAGAGCAGTGTCAGTACAGAGATATGGGAAGGATTCTCTATAGTTAGAGCAGTGTCAGTACAGAGATATGGGAAGGATTCTCTATAGTTAGAGCAGTGTCAGTACAGAGATATGGGAAGGATTCTCTATAGTTAGAGCAGTGTCAGTACAGAGATATGGGAAGGATTCTCTATAGTTAGAGCAGTGTCAGTACAGAGATATGGGAAGGATTCTCTATAGTTAGAGCAGTGTCAGTACAGAGATATGGGAAGGGTTCTCTATAGTTAGAGCAGTGTCAGTACAGAGATATGGGAAGGATTCTCTATAGTTAGAGCAGTGTCAGTACAGAGATATGGGAAGGATTCTCTATAGTTAGAGCAGTGTCAGTACAGAGATATGGGAAGGATTCTCTATAGTTAGAGCAGTGTCAGTACAGAGATATGGGAAGGATTCTCTTTAGTTAGAGCGCTGTCAGTACAGAGATATGGGAAGGATTCTCTATAGTTAGAGCAGTGTCAGTACAGAGATATGGGAAGGATTTTCTATAGTTAGAGCAGTGTCAGTACAGAGATATGGGAAGGATTCTCTATAGTTAGAGCAGTGTCAGTACAGAGATATGGGAAGGATTCTCTATAGTTAGAGCAGTGTCAGTACAGAGATATGGGAAGGATTCTCTATAGTTAGAGCAGTGTCAGTACAGAGATATGGGAAGGATTCTCTATAGTTAGAGCAGTGTCAGTACAGAGATATGGGAAGGATTCTCTATAGTTAGAGCAGTGTCAGTACAGAGATATGGGAAGGATTCTCTATAGTTAGAGCGCTGTCAGTACAGAGATATGGGAAGGATTCTCTATAGTTAGAGCAGTGTCAGTACAGAGATATGGGAAGGATTCTCTATAGTTAGAGCAGTGTCAGTACAGAGATATGGGAAGGATTCTCTATAGTTAGAGCAGTGTCAGTACAGAGATATGGGAAGGATTCTCTATAGTTAGAGCAGTGTCAGTACAGAGATATGGGAAGGATTCTCTATAGTTAGAGCAGTGTCAGTACAGAGATATGGGAAGGATTCTCTATAGTTAGAGCAGTGTCAGTACAGAGATATGGGAAGGATTCTCTATAGTTAGAGCAGTGTCAGTACAGAGATATGGGAAGGATTCTCTATAGTTACAGCAGTGTCAGTACAGAGATATGGGAAGGATTCTCTATAGTTAGAGCAGTGTCAGTACAGAGATATGGGAAGGATTCTCTATAGTTAGAGCAGTGTCAGTACAGAGATATGGGAAGGATTCTCTATAGTTAGAGCAGTGTCAGTACAGAGATATGGGAAGGATTCTCTATGGTTAGAGCGCTGTCAGTACAGAGATATGGGAAGGATTCTCTATAGTTAGAGCAGTGTCAGTACAGAGATATGGGAAGGATTCTCTATAGTTAGAGCAGAGTCAGTACAGAGATATGGGAAGGATTCTCTATAGTTAGAGCAGTGTCAGTACAGAGATATGGGAAGGATTCTCTATAGTTAGAGCAGTGTCAGTACAGAGATATGGGAAGGATTCTCTATAGTTAGAGCAGTGTCAGTACAGAGATATGGGAAGGATTCTCTATAGTTAGAGCGCTGTCTGTACAGAGATATGGGAAGGGTTCTCTATAGTTAGAGCAGTGTCAGTACAGAGATATGGGAAGGATTCTCTATAGTTACAGCAGTGTCAGTACAGAGATATGGGAAGGATTCTCTATAGTTAGAGCAGTGTCAGTACAGAGATATGGGAAGGATTCTCTATAGTTAGAGCAGTGTCAGTACAGAGATATGGGAAGGATTCTCTATAGCTACAGCAGTGTCAGTACAGAGATATGGGAAGGATTCTCTATAGTTAGAGCAGTGTCAGTACAGAGATATGGGAAGGATTCTCTATAGTTAGAGCAGTGTCAGTACAGAGATATGGGAAGGATTCTCTATAGCTACAGCAGTGTCAGTACAGAGATATGGGAAGGATTCTCTATAGTTAGAGCAGTGTCAGTACAGAGGTATGGGAAGGATTCTCTATAGTTAGAGCAGTGTCAGTACAGAGATACGGGAAGGGTTCTCTATAGTTAGAGCAGTGTCAGTACAGAGATACAGGAAGGATTCTCTATAGTTAGAGCAGTGTCAGTACAGAGATATGGGAAGGATTCTCTATAGTTAGAGCAGTGTCAGTACAGAGATATGGGAATGATTCTCTATAGTTAGAGCAGTGTCAGTACAGAGATATGGGAAGGATTCTCTATAGTTAGAGCAGTGTCAGTACAGAGATATGGGAAGGATTCTCTATAGTTAGAGCGCTGTCAGTACAGAGATATGGGAAGGATTCTCTATAGTTAGAGCAGTGTCAGTACAGAGATATGGGAAGGATTCTCTATAGTTAGAGCAGTGTCAGTACAGAGATATGGGAAGGATTCTCTATAGTTAGAGCAGTGTCAGTACAGAGATATGGGAAGGATTCTCTATAGTTACAGCAGTGTCAGTACAGAGATATGGGAAGGATTCTCTATAGTTAGAGCAGTGTCAGTACAGAGATATGGGAAGGGTTCTCTATAGTTAGAGCAGTGTCAGTACAGAGATATGGGAAGGATTCTCTATAGTTAGAGCAGTGTCAGTACAGAGATATGGGAAGGATTCTCTATAGTTACAGCAGTGTCAGTACAGAGATATGGGAAGGATTCTCTATAGTTAGAGCAGTGTCAGTACAGAGATATGGGAAGGATTCTCTATAGTTAGAGCAGTGTCAGTACAGAGATATGGGAAGGATTCTCTATAGTTAGAGCAGTGTCAGTACAGAGATATGGGAGGGATTCTCTATAGTTAGAGCAGTGTCAGTACAGAGATATGGGAAGGATTCTCTATAGTTACAGCAGTGTCAGTACAGAGATATTGGAAGGATTCTCTATAGTTACAGCAGTGTCAGTACAGAGATATGGGAAGGATTCTCTATGGTTAGAGATATGGGAAGGATTCTCTATAGTTAGAGCAGTGTCAGTACAGAGATATGGGAAGGGTTCTCTATAGTTAGAGCAGTGTCAGTACAGAGATATGGGAAGGATTCTCTATAGTTAGAGCAGTGTCAGTACAGAGATATGGGAAGGATTCTCTATAGTTAGAGCAGTGTCAGTACAGAGATATGGGAAGGATTCTCTATAGTTACAGCAGTGTCAGTACAGAGATATGGGAAGGATTCTCTATAGTTACAGCAGTGTCAGTACAGAGATATGGGAAGGATTCTCTATAGTTAGAGCAGTGTCAGTACAGAGATATGGGAAGGATTCTCTATAGTTAGAGCAGTGTCAGTACAGAGATATGGGAAGGATTCTCTATAGTTAGAGCAGTGTCAGTACAGAGATATGGGGAGGATTCTCTATGGTTAGAGCAGTGTCAGTACAGAGATATGGGAAGGATTCTCTATAGTTAGAGCAGTGTCAGTACAGAGATATGGGAGGGATTCTCTATAGTTAGAGCAGTGTCAGTACAGAGATATGGGAAGGATTCTCTATAGTTAGAGCAGTGTCAGTACAGAGATATGGGAAGGATTCTCTATAGTTAGAGCAGTGTCAGTACAGAGATACAGGAAGGATTCTCTATAGTTAGAGCAGTGTCAGTACAGAGATATGGGAAGGGTTCTCTATAGTTAGAGCAGTGTCAGTACAGAGATATGGGAAGGATTCTCTATAGTTAGAGCAGTGTCAGTACAGAGATATGGGAAGGGTTCTCTATAGTTAGAGCAGTGTCAGTACAGAGATATGGGAAGGGTTCTCTATAGTTAGAGCGCTGTCAGTACAGAGATACGGGAATGATTCTGTATAGTTAGAGCAGTGTCAGTACAGAGATACAGGAAGGATTCTCTATAGTTAGAGCAGTGTCAGTACAGAGATATGGGAAGGGTTCTCTATAGTTAGAGCAGTGTCAGTACAGAGATATGGGAAGGATTCTCTATAGTTAGAGCAGTGTCAGTACAGAGATATGGAAAGGATTCTCTATAGTTAGAGCGCTGTCAGTACAGAGATACGGGAATGATTCTCTATAGTTAGAGCAGTGTCAGTACAGAGATACAGGAAGGATTCTCTATAGTTAGAGCAGTGTCAGTACAGAGATATGGGAAGGGTTCTCTATAGTTAGAGCAGTGTCAGTACAGAGATATGGGAAGGGTTCTCTATAGTTAGAGCAGTGTCAGTACAGACATATGGGAAGGATTCTCTATGGTTAGAGATATGGGAAGGGTTCTCTATAGTTAGAGCGCTGTCAGTACAGAGATATGGGAAGGATTCTCTATAGTTAGAGCAGTGTCAGTACAGAGATATGGGAAGGATTCTCTATAGTTAGAGCAGTGTCAGTACAGAGATATGGGAAGGATTCTCTATAGTTAGAGCAGTGTCAGTACAGAGATATGGGAAGGATTCTCTATAGTTAGAGCAGTGTCAGTACAGAGATACGGGAAGGGTTCTCTATAGTTATAGCAGTGTCAGTACAGAGATATGGGAAGGGTTCTCTATAGTTAGAGCAGTGTCAGTACAGAGATATGGGAAGGATTCTCTATAGTTAGAGCAGTGTCAGTACAGAGATACGGGAAGGATTCTCTATAGTTAGAGCAGTGTCAGTACAGAGATACGGGAAGGGTTCTCTATAGTTAGAGCAGTGTCAGTACAGAGATATGGGAAGGGTTCTCTATAGTTAGAGCAGTGTCAGTACAGAGATATGGGAGGGATTCTCTATAGTTAGAGCAGTGTCAGTACAGAGATATGGGAAGGATTCTCTATAGTTAGAGCAGTGTCAGTACAGAGATACTGGAAGGGTTCTCTATAGTTAGAGCAGTGTCAGTACAGAGATATGGGAAGGATTCTCTATAGTTAGAGCAGTGTCAGTACAGAGATATGGGAGGGATTCTCTATAGTTAGAGCAGTGTCAGTACAGAGATATGGGAAGGATTCTCTATAGTTAGAGCAGTGTCAGTACAGAGATATGGGAAGGGTTCTCTATAGTTAGAGCAGTGTCAGTACAGAGATATGGGAAGGATTCTCTATAGTTAGAGCAGTGTCAGTACAGAGATATGGGAGGGATTCTCTATAGTTAGAGCAGTGTCAGTACAGAGATATGGGAAGGATTCTCTATAGTTAGAGCAGTGTCAGTACAGAGATATGGGAAGGATTCTCTATAGTTAGAGCAGTGTCAGTACAGAGATATGGGAAGGATTCTCTATAGTTAGAGCAGTGTCAGTAAAGAGATATGGGAAGGATTCTCTATAGTTAGAGCAGTGTCAGTACAGAGATATGGGAAGGATTCTCTATAGTTAGAGCAGTGTCAGTACAGAGATATGGGAAGGATTCTCTATAGTTACAGCAGTGTCAGTACAGAGATATGGGAAGGGTTCTCTATAGTTAGAGATATGGGAAGGATTCTCTATAGTTAGAGCAGTGTCAGTACAGAGATATGGGAAGGATTCTCTATAGTAAGAGCAGTGTCAGTACAGAGATATGGGAAGGATTCTCTATAGTTAGAGCAGTGTCAGTACAGAGATATGGGAAGGGTTCTCTATAGTTAGAGATATGGGAAGGGTTCTCTATAGTTAGAGCAGTGTCAGTACAGAGATATGGGAAGGATTCTCTATAGTTAGAGCAGTGTCAGTACAGAGATATGGGAAGGATTCTCTATAGTTAGAGCAGTGTCAGTACAGAGATATGGGAAGGGTTCTCTATAGTTAGAGCAGTGTCAGTACAGAGATATGGGAAGGATTCTCTATAGTTAGAGCAGTGTCAGTACAGAGATATGGGAAGGATTCTCTATAGTTAGAGCAGTGTCAGTACAGAGATATGGGAAGGATTCTCTATAGTTAGAGCAGTGTCAGTACAGAGATATGGGAAGGATTCTCTATAGTTACAGCAGTGTCAGTACAGAGATATGGGAAGGATTCTCTATAGTTAGAGCAGTGTCAGTACAGAGATATGGGAAGGATTCTCTATAGTTAGAGCAGTGTCAGTACAGAAATATGGGAAGGATTCTCTATAGTTAGAGCAGTGTCAGTACAGAGATATGGGAAGGATTCTCTATAGTTAGAGCAGTGTCAGTACAGACATATGGGAAGGGTTCTCTATAGTTAGAGCAGTGTCAGTACAGAGATATGGGAAGGATTCTCTATAGTTACAGCAGTGTCAGTACAGAGATATGGGAAGGGTTCTCTATAGTTAGAGCAGTGTCAGTACAGAGATATGGGAAGGATTCTCTATAGTTAGAGCAGTGTCAGTACAGAAATATGGGAAGGATTCTCTATAGTTAGAGCAGTGTCAGTACAGAGATATGGGAAGGATTCTCTATAGTTAGAGCAGTGTCAGTACAGACATATGGGAAGGGTTCTCTATAGTTAGAGCAGTGTCAGTACAGAGATATGGGAAGGATTCTCTATAGTTACAGCAGTGTCAGTACAGAGATATGGGAAGGGTTCTCTATAGTTAGAGCAGTGTCAGTACAGAGATATGGGAAGGATTCTCTATAGTTACAGCAGTGTCAGTACAGAGATATGGGGAGGATTCTCTATAGTTAGAGCAGTGTCAGTACAGAGATATGGGAAGGATTCTCTATAGTTAGAGCAGTGTCAGTACAGAGATATGGGAAGGATTCTCTATAGTTAGAGCAGTGTCAGTACAGAGATATGGGAAGGATTCTCTATAGTTAGAGCAGTGTCAGTACAGAGATATGGGAAGGGTTCTCTATAGTTAGAGCAGTGTCAGTACAGAGATATGGGAAGGATTCTCTATAGTTAGAGCGCTGTCAGTACAGAGATATGGGAAGGGTTCTCTATAGTTAGAGCAGTGTCAGTACAGAGATATGGGAAGGATTCTCTATAGTTAGAGCAGTGTCAGTACAGAGATACGGGAAGGATTCTCTATAGTTAGAGCAGTGTCAGTACAGAGATACGGGAAGGGTTCTCTATAGTTAGAGCAGTGTCAGTACAGAGATATGGGAAGGGTTCTCTATAGTTAGAGCAGTGTCAGTACAGAGATATGGGAGGGATTCTCTATAGTTAGAGCAGTGTCAGTACAGAGATATGGGAAGGATTCTCTATAGTTAGAGCAGTGTCAGTACAGAGATACTGGAAGGGTTCTCTATAGTTAGAGCAGTGTCAGTACAGAGATATGGGAAGGATTCTCTATAGTTAGAGCAGTGTCAGTACAGAGATATGGGAGGGATTCTCTATAGTTAGAGCAGTGTCAGTACAGAGATATGGGAAGGATTCTCTATAGTTAGAGCAGTGTCAGTACAGAGATATGGGAAGGGTTCTCTATAGTTAGAGCAGTGTCAGTACAGAGATATGGGAAGGGTTCTCTATAGTTAGAGCAGTGTCAGTACAGAGATATGGGAAGGATTCTCTATAGTTAGAGCAGTGTCAGTACAGAGATATGGGAAGGATTCTCTATAGTTACAGCAGTGTCAGTACAGAGATATGGGAAGGATTCTCTATAGTTACAGCAGTGTCAGTACAGAGATATGGGAAGGATTCTCTATAGTTAGAGCAGTGTCAGTACAGAGATATGGGAAGGATTCTCTATAGTTAGAGCAGTGTCAGTACAGAGATATGGGAAGGATTCTCTATAGTTAGAGCAGTGTCAGTACAGAGATATGGGAAGGATTCTCTATAGTTAGAGCAGTGTCAGTACAGAGATATGGGAAGGATTCTCTATAGTTAGAGCAGTGTCAGTACAGAGATATGGGAAGGATTCTCTATAGTTAGAGCAGTGTCAGTACAGAGATACAGGAAGGATTCTCTATAGTTAGAGCAGTGTCAGTACAGAGATATGGGAAGGATTCTCTATAGTTAGAGCAGTGTCAGTACAGAGATATGGGAAGGGTTCTCTATGGTTAGAGCAGTGTCAGTACAGAGATACGGGAAGGATTCTCTATAGTTAGAGCAGTGTCAGTACAGAGATATGGGAAGGATTCTCTATAGTTAGAGCAGTGTCAGTACAGAGATATGGGAAGGATTCTCTATAGTTAGAGCAGTGTCAGTACAGAGATATGGGAAGGATTCTCTATAGTTAGAGCAGTGTCAGTACAGAGATATGGGAATGATTCTCTATAGTTAGAGCAGTGTCAGTACAGAGATATGGGAAGGATTCTCTATAGTTAGAGCAGTGTCAGTACAGAGATATGGGAAGGATTCTCTATAGTTAGAGCAGTGTCAGTACAGAGATATGGGAAGGATTCTCTATGGTTAGAGCAGTATCAGTACAGAGATATGGGAAGGATTCTCTATAGTTAGAGCAGTGTCAGTACAGAGATATGGGAAGGATTCTCTATAGTTAGAGCAGTGTCAGTACAGAGATATGGGAAGGATTCTCTATAGTTAGAGCAGTGTCAGTACAGAGATATGGGAAGGATTCTCTATAGTTACAGCAGTGTCAGTACAGAGATATGGGAAGGATTCTCTATAGTTAGAGCAGTGTCAGTACAGAGATATGGGAAGGGTTCTCTATAGTTAGAGCAGTGTCAGTACAGAGATATGGGAAGGATTCTCTATAGTTAGAGCAGTGTCAGTACAGAGATATGGGAAGGATTCTCTATAGTTAGAGCAGTGTCAGTACAGAGATATGGGAAGGATTCTCTATAGTTAGAGCAGTGTCAGTACAGAGATATGGGAAGGATTCTCTATAGTTACAGCAGTGTCAGTACAGAGATATGGGAAGGATTCTCTATAGTTAGAGCAGTGTCAGTACAGAGATATGGGAAGGGTTCTCTATAGTTAGAGCATTGTCAGTACAGACATATGGGAAGGATTCTCTATAGTTAGAGCAGTGTCAGTACAGAGATATGGGAAGGATTCTCTATAGTTACAGCAGTGTCAGTACAGAGATATGGGAAGGATTCTCTATGGTTAGAGCAGTGTCAGTACAGAGATATGGGAAGGATTCTCTATAGTTAGAGCAGTGTCAGTACAGACATATGGGAAGGGTTCTCTATAGTTAGAGCAGTGTCAGTACAGAGATATGGGAAGGATTCTCTATAGTTACAGCAGTGTCAGTACAGACATATGGGAAGGGTTCTCTATAGTTAGAGCATTGTCAGTACAGACATATGGGAAGGGTTCTCTATAGTTAGAGCAGTGTCAGTACAGAGATATGGGAAGGATTCTCTATAGTTAGAGCAGTGTCAGTACAGACATATGGGAAGGGTTCTCTATAGTTAGAGCAGTGTCAGTACAGAGATATGGGAAGGATTCTCTATAGTTACAGCAGTGTCAGTACAGAGATATGGGAAGGATTCTCTATAGTTACAGCAGTGTCAGTACAGAGATATGGGAAGGATTCTCTATAGTTAGAGCAGTGTCAGTACAGAGATATGGGAAGGATTCTCTATAGTTAGAGCAGTGTCAGTACAGAGATATGGGAAGGATTCTCTATAGTTAGAGCAGTGTCAGTACAGAGATATGGGAAGGATTCTCTATAGTTAGAGCAGTGTCAGTACAGAGATATGGGAAGGATTCTCTATAGTTAGAGCAGTGTCAGTACAGAGATATGGGAAGGATTCTCTATAGTTAGAGCAGTGTCAGTACAGAGATATGGGAAGGGTTCTCTATAGTTAGAGCAGTGTCAGTACAGAGATATGGGAAGGATTCTCTATAGTTAGAGCGCTGTCAGTACAGAGATATGGGAAGGGTTCTCTATAGTTAGAGCAGTGTCAGTACAGAGATATGGGAAGGATTCTCTATAGTTAGAGCAGTGTCAGTACAGAGATATGGGAAGGATTCTCTATAGTTAGAGCAGTGTCAGTACAGAGATATGGGAAGGATTCTCTATAGTTAGAGCAGTGTCAGTACAGAGATATGGGAAGGATTCTCTATAGTTACAGCAGTGTCAGTACAGAGATATGGGAAGGGTTCTCTATAGTTAGAGCAGTGTCAGTACAGAGATATGGGAAGGATTCTCTATAGTTAGAGCAGTGTCAGTACAGAGATATGGGAAGGATTCTCTATAGTTAGAGCAGTGTCAGTACAGAGATATGGGAAGGGTTCTCTATAGTTAGAGCAGTGTCAGTACAGAGATATATAAGGATTCTCTATGGTTAGAGCAGTGTCAGTACAGAGATATGGGAAGGATTCTCTATAGTTAGAGCAGTGTCAGTACAGAGATATGGGAAGGATTCTCTATAGTTAGAGCAGTGTCAGTACAGAGATATGGGAAGGATTCTCTATAGTTAGAGCAGTGTCAGTACAGAGATATGGGAAGGATTCTCTATAGTTAGAGCAGTGTCAGTACAGAGATATGGGAAGGATTCTCTATAGTTAGAGCAGTGTCAGTACAGAGATATGGGAAGGGTTCTCTATAGTTAGAGCGCTGTCAGTACAGAGATATGGGAAGGATTCTCTATAGTTACAGCAGTGTCAGTACAGAGATATGGGAAGGATTCTCTATAGTTACAGCAGTGTCAGTACAGAGATATGGGAAGGATTCTCTATGGTTAGAGCAGTGTCAGTACAGAGATATGGGAAGGATTCTCTATAGTTAGAGCAGTGTCAGTACAGAGATATGGGAAGGATTCTCTATAGTTAGAGCAGTGTCAGTACAGAGATACAGGAAGGATTCTCTATAGTTAGAGCAGTGTCAGTACAGAGATATGGGAAGGGTTCTCTATAGTTAGAGCAGTGTCAGTACAGAGATATGGGAAGGATTCTCTATAGTTAGAGCAGTGTCAGTACAGAGATATGGGAAGGATTTTCTATAGTTAGAGCAGTGTCAGTACAGAGATATGGGAAGGATTCTCTATAGTTAGAGCAGTGTCACTACAGAGATATGGGAAGGATTCTCTATAGTTAGAGCAGTGTCAGTACAGAGATATGGGAAGGATTCTCTATAGTTAGAGCAGTGTCAGTACAGAGATATGGGAAGGATTCTCTATAGTTAGAGCAGTGTCAGTACAGTGATATATAAGGATTCTCTATGGTTAGAGCAGTGTCAGTACAGAGATATGGGAAGGATTCTCTATAGTTAGAGCAGTGTCAGTACAGAGATATGGGAAGGGTTCTCTATAGTTAGAGCAGTGTCAGTACAGAGATATGGGAAGGATTCTCTATAGTTAGAGCAGTGTCAGTACAGAGATATGGGAAGGATTCTCTATAGTTAGAGCAGTGTCAGTACAGAGATATGGGAAGGGTTCTCTATAGTTAGAGCAGTGTCAGTACAGAGATATGGGAAGGATTCTCTATAGTTAGAGCAGTGTCAGTACAGAGATATGGGAAGGATTTTCTATAGTTAGAGCAGTGTCAGTACAGAGATATGGGAAGGATTCTCTATAGTTAGAGCAGTGTCAGTACAGAGATATGGGAAGGATTCTCTATAGTTAGAGCAGTGTCAGTACAGAGATATGGGAAGGATTCTCTATAGTTAGAGCGCTGTCAGTACAGAGATATGGGAAGGATTCTCTATGGTTAGAGCAGTGTCACTACAGAGATATGGGAAGGGTTCTCTATAGTTAGAGCAGTGTCAGTACAGAGATACAGGAAGGATTCTCTATAGTTAGAGCAGTGTCAGTACAGAGATATGGGAAGGATTCTCTATAGTTAGAGCAGTGTCAGTACAGAGATACAGGAAGGATTCTCTATAGTTAGAGCAGTGTCAGTACAGAGATATGGGAAGGGTTCTCTATAGTTAGAGCAGTGTCAGTACAGAGATATGGGAAGGGTTCTCTATAGTTAGAGATATGGGAAGGATTCTCTATAGTTAGAGCAGTGTCAGTACAGAGATATGGGAAGGATTCTCTATAGTTAGAGCAGTGTCAGTACAGAGATATGGGAAGGATTCTCTATAGTCAGAGCAGTGTCAGTACAGAGATATGGGAAGGGTTCTCTATAGTTAGAGCAGTGTCAGTACAGAGATATGGGAAGGATTCTCTATAGTTAGAGCAGTGTCAGTACAGAGATATGGGAAGGATTCTCTATAGTTAGAGCAGTGTCAGTACAGAGATATGGGAAGGATTCTCTATGGTTAGAGCAGTGTCAGTACAGAGATATGGGAAGGATTCTCTATAGTTAGAGTGCAGTCAGTACAGAGATATGGGAAGGATTCTCTATAGTTAGAGCAGTGTCAGTACAGAGATATGGGAAGGATTCTCTATAGTTAGAGCAGTGTCAGTACAGAGATATGGGAAGGATTCTCTATAGTTAGAGCAGTGTCAGTACAGTGATATATAAGGATTCTCTATGGTTAGAGCAGTGTCAGTACAGAGATATGGGAAGGATTCTCTATAGTTAGAGCAGTGTCAGTACAGAGATATGGGAAGGGTTCTCTATAGTTAGAGCAGTGTCAGTACAGAGATATGGGAAGGATTCTCTATAGTTAGAGCAGTGTCAGTACAGAGATATGGGAAGGGTTCTCTATAGTTAGAGCAGTGTCAGTACAGAGATATGGGAAGGATTCTCTATAGTTAGAGCAGTGTCAGTACAGAGATATGGGAAGGATTTTCTATAGTTAGAGCAGTGTCAGTACAGAGATATGGGAAGGATTCTCTATAGTTAGAGCAGTGTCACTACAGAGATATGGGAAGGGTTCTCTATAGTTAGAGCAGTGTCAGTACAGAGATACAGGAAGGATTCTCTATAGTTAGAGCAGTGTCAGTACAGAGATATGGGAAGGATTCTCTATAGTTAGAGCAGTGTCAGTACAGAGATACAGGAAGGATTCTCTATAGTTAGAGCAGTGTCAGTACAGAGATATGGGAAGGGTTCTCTATAGTTAGAGCAGTGTCAGTACAGAGATATGGGAAGGATTCTCTATAGTTAGAGCAGTGTCAGTACAGAGATATGGGAAGGATTTTCTATAGTTAGAGCAGTGTCAGTACAGAGATATGGGAAGGGTTCTCTATAGTTAGAGCAGTGTCAGTACAGAGATATGGGAAGGATTCTCTATAGTTACAGCAGTGTCAGTACAGAGATATGGGAAGGATTCTCTATAGTTAGAGTGCAGTCAGTACAGAGATATGGGAAGGATTCTCTATAGTTAGAGCAGTGTCAGTACAGAGATATGGGAAGGATTCTCTATAGTCAGAGCAGTGTCAGTACAGAGATATGGGAAGGGTTCTCTATAGTTAGAGCAGTGTCAGTACAGAGATATGGGAAGGATTCTCTATAGTTAGAGCAGTGTCAGTACAGAGATATGGGAAGGATTCTCTATAGTTAGAGCAGTGTCAGTACAGAGATATGGGAAGGATTCTCTATAGTTAGAGCAGTGTCAGTACAGAGATATGGGAAGGATTCTCTATAGTTAGAGCAGTGTCAGTACAGAGATATGGGAAGGATTCTCTATAGTTAGAGCAGTGTCAGTACAGAGATATGGGAAGGATTCTCTATAGTTAGAGCAGTGTCAGTACAGAGATATGGGAAGGATTCTCTATAGTTACAGCAGTGTCAGTACAGAGATATGGGAAGGATTCTCTATAGTTAGAGCAGTGTCAGTACAGAGATATGGGAAGGATTCTCTATAGTTAGAGCAGTGTCAGTACAGAGATATGGGAAGGATTCTCTATAGTTAGAGCAGTGTCAGTACAGAGATATGGGAAGGATTCTCTATAGTTAGAGCAGTGTCAGTACAGAGATACGGGAAGGATTCTCTATAGTTAGAGCGCTGTCAGTACAGAGATATGGGAAGGATTCTCTATAGTTAGAGCAGTGTCAGTACAGAGATATGGGAAGGATTCTCTATAGTTAGAGCAGTGTCACTACAGAGATATGGGAAGGGTTCTCTATAGTTAGAGCAGTGTCAGTACAGAGATATGGGAAGGATTCTCTATAGTTAGAGCAGTGTCAGTACAGAGATACGGGAAGGGTTCTCTATGGTTAGAGCAGTGTCAGTACAGAGATATGGGAAGGATTCTCTATAGTTAGAGCAGTGTCAGTACAGAGATATGGGAAGGATTCTCTATAGTTAGAGCAGTGTCAGTACAGAGATATGGGAAGGATTCTCTATAGTTAGAGCAGTGTCAGTACAGAGATATGGGAAGGGTTCTCTATAGTTAGAGCAGTGTCAGTACAGAGATATGGGAAGGATTCTCTATAGTTAGAGCAGTGTCAGTACAGAGATATGGGAAGGATTCTCTATAGTTAGAGATATGGGAAGGGTTCTCTATAGTTAGAGCAGTGTCAGTACAGAGATATGGGAAGGATTCTCTATAGTTAGAGCAGTGTCAGTACAGAGATATGGGAAGGGTTCTCTATAGTTAGAGCAGTGTCAGTACAGAGATATGGGAAGGGTTCTCTATAGTTAGAGCAGTGTCAGTACAGAGATATGGGAAGGGTTCTCTATAGTTAGAGATATGGGAAGGGTTCTCTATAGTTAGAGATATGGGAAGGGTTCTCTATAGTTATAGCAGTGTCAGTACAGAGATACGGGAAGGGTTCTCTATGGTTAGAGATATGGGAAGGGTTCTCTATGGTTAGAGATATGGGAAGGGTTCTCTATGGTTAGAGATATGGGAAGGGTTCTCTATGGTTAGAGATATGGGAAGGGTTCTCTATGGTTAGAGATATGGGAAGGGTTCTCTATGGTTACAGCGCTGTCAGTATGGGGTCCCGGGGCTCACCTGCTCTGTGACGGTTTCCTTCTTGGCTCCGAGGTGCTGGACGATCCCTGAGATACACAGGGGACCAGCGAAACCTAAGAGATCGGCCAAGTAGCGGAAGGTGCTGCTCAGCAGGATGGGGCGGCCGAACGCCTTGTAGATGGCCACCCAGATGGAGGGAGTCTTATGCGGCTGATCCATCACCTTCTTCTGGGGGAGGAAGGGGGATTAGATACACTGCTGGCTGTATCACACACAATGGGGATTAAATACAAAGCTCAGCAGAGAGTATCACACAGGATAGAATTAGATACTCAGCAGACAGTATCACACAGGAGAGGATTAGATACACGGCACACAGGTCATACATGTTATTATTAGATACACGACAGACTGTATCACACAGGATAGGATTAGATACAGGGTTGACTGTATCACACAGGATAGGATTAGATACACAGCAGACAGTATCACACAGGAGAGGATTAGATACACGGCACACAGGTCATACATGTTATTATTAGATACACGACAGACTGTATCACACAGGATAGGATTAGATACAGGGTTGACTGTATCACACAGGATAGGATTAGATACACAGCAGACAGTATCACACAGGAGAGGATTAGATACACAGCAGACAGTATCACACATGATAGGATTAGATACACAGCAGGCTGTATCATGCAGGATAGAATTAGATACAGGGCAGACAGATCATACATGTTATTATTAGATACACAGCAGAGAGTATCACACACAGGATATGATTAGATACACAGCTCAGCAGACTGTATCACACAGGACGGGATTAGATACACAGCCCAGCAGTCAGTATCACACAGGAGAGGATTAGATACACAGCTCAGCAGGCAGTATCACACAGGAGAGGATTAGATACACAGCTCAGCAGACAGTATCACACAGGAGAGGATTAGATACACAGCTCAGCAGTATCTCACAGGATAGGATTAGATACACAGCTCAGCAGACAGTATCACACAGGATGGGATTAGATACACAGCTCAGCAGACAGTATCACACAGGATAGGATTAGATACACAGCTCAGCAGACAGTATCACACAGGATAGGATTAGATACACAGCTCAGCAGTCAGTATCACACAGGATAGGATTAGATACACAGCTCAGCAGTATCACACAGGATAGGATTAGATACACAGCTCAGCAGTCAGTATCACACAGGATAGGATTAGATACACAGCTCAGCAGTATCACACAGGATAGGATTAGATACACAGCTCAGCAGTCAGTATCACACAGGAGAGGATTAGATACACGGCTCAGCAGACAGTATCACACAGGATAGGATTAGATACACAGCTCAGCAGTATCACACAGGATAGGATTAGATACACAGCTCAGCAGTATCACACAGGATAGGATTAGATACACAGCTCAGCAGTCAGTATCACACAGGATAGGATTAGATACACAGCTCAGCAGACAGTATCACACAGGAGAGGATTAGATACACAGCTCAGCAGTATCACACAGGAGAGGATTAGATACACGGCTCAGCAGGCAGTATCACACAGGATAGGATTAGATACACAGCTCAGCAGTATCACACAGGATAGGATTAGATACACAGCTCAGCAGTCAGTATCACACAGGATAGGATTAGATACACAGCTCAGCAGACAGTATCACACAGGAGAGGATTAGATACACAGCTCAGCAGGTAGTATCACACAGGATAGGATTAGATACACAGCTCAGCAGTATCACACAGGATAGGATTAGATACACAGCTCATCAGTCAGTATCACACAGGATGGGATTAGATACACAGCTCAGCAGACAGTATCACACAGGATAGGATTAGATACACAGCTCATCAGTCAGTATCACACAGGATGGGATTAGATACACAGCTCAGCAGACAGTATCACACAGGATAGGATTAGATACACAGCTCAGCAGACAGTATCACACAGGAGAGGATGAGATACACGGCTCAGCAGACAGTATCACACAGGAGAGGATTAGATACACAGCCCAGCAGACAGTATCACACAGGATAGGATTAGATACACAGCTCAGCAGTCAGTATCACACAGGATAGGATTAGATACACAGCTCAGCAGACAGTATCACACAGGATAGGATTAGATACACGGCTCAGCAGACAGTATCTCACAGGATAGGATTAGATACACAGCTCAGCAGTCAGTATCACACAGGAGAGGATTAGATACACAGCCCAGCAGACAGTATCACACAGGAGAGGATTAGATACACAGCTCAGCAGACAGTATCACAGGATGGGATTAGATACACAGCTCAGCAGACAGTATCACACAGGAGAGGATTAGATACACAGCTCAGCAGTCAGTATCACACAGGATAGGATTAGATACACAGCTCAGCAGTATCACACAGGAGAGGATTAGATACACAGCTCAGCAGACAGTATCTCACAGGATATGATTAGATACACAGCTCAGCAGTCAGTATCACACAGGATAGGATTAGATACACAGCTCAGCAGACAGTATCACACAGGACAAGATTAGATACACGGCTCAGCAGACTGTATCACACAGGAGAGGATGAGATAAACAGCTCAGCAGACTGTATCACACAGGAGAGGATTAGATACACGGCTCAGCAGACAGTATCACACTGGATATGATTAGATACACAGCTCAGCAGACAGTATCACACAGGAGAGGATGAGATACACGGCTCAGCAGACAGTATCACACAGGATAGGATTAGATACACAGCTCAGCAGACAGTATCACACAGGATAGGATTAGATACACAGCTCAGCAGTCAGTATCACAGGATGGGATTAGATACACAGCTCAGCAGTCAGTATCACAGGATGGGATTAGATACACAGCTCAGCAGACAGTATCACACAGGAGAGGATTAGATACACAGCTCAGCATACAGTATCACACAGGAGAGGATTAGATACACAGCTCAGCAGACAGTATCACACAGGAGAGGATTAGATACACAGCTCAGCAGACAGTATCACACAGGATAGGATTAGATACACAGCTCAGCAGACAGTATCACACAGGATAGGATTAGATACTCAGCAGACAGTATCACACAGGAGAGGATTAGATACACAGCTCAGCAGACAGTATCACACAGGAGAGGATTAGATACACAGCTCAGCAGACAGCATCACACAGGATAGGATTAGATACACAGCAGACAGTAGGACATGTGGTATCTGATGTATCTAAGCCCATACGGTGTGATACAGTATCCTCTATACTTAGCACACGGTGGGGGGGGGGTATGTTTGGGGTGGGAGCGCCCCCGGCACCATCGGATTGGCGCTGGTCCAGACACTTACGAGGCGTCTGACCCGAAATGGAAAATGACAGCGAGCGCCAGATATCAGAAGAGCCGGAGATAAGGAGAGTGACCTCCACCCCCACCCGCTGCTCACAGCTGAAGCTTTGCTACAATGTGCCAGTAACATGCAGCAGCCTGGAGTCCAAAGCAGCAACGTGTACCAGACCCTCAGCTCTTCCAGGTATTCACTTAGTAGGAGTTACAGACCCTCCGGGCCCCCACAACAAGCAGGGGCCACTGTATGCACTGCTTAGATACACATGGGATAGGATTAGATACACAGCTCAGCAGACAGTATCACTCAGGATAGGATTAGATACACAGATCAGCAGAGAGTATCACACAGGATAGGATTAGATACACAGCTCAGCAGACAGTATCACACAGGATAGGATTAGATACACAGCTCAGCAGACAGTATCACTCAGGATAGGATTAGATACACAGATCAGCAGAGAGTATCACACAGGATAGGATTAGATACACAGCTCAGCAGGCAGTATCACACAGGACGGGATTAGATACACAGCTCAGCAGGCAGTATCACACAGGACGGGATTAGATACACAGCTCAGCAGACAGTATCACACAGGACAGGATTAGATACACCGCTGAGCAGACTGTATCACACAGAATAGGATTAGATACACAGCTCAGCAGAGAGTATCGCACAGGATAGGATTAGATACACAGCTCAGCAGACAGTATCACACAGGATAGGATTAGATACACAGCTCAGCAGACAGTATCACACAGGATAGGATTAGATACACAGCTCAGCAGACAGTATCACACAGGATGGGATTAGATACACAGCTCAGCAGACAGTATCACTCAGGATAGGATTAGATACACAGATCAGCAGACAGTATCACACAGGAGAGGATTAGATACACAGCTCAGCAGGCAGTATCACACAGGATGGGATTAGATACACAGCTCAGCAGACAGTATCACACAGGAGAGGATTAGATACACAGCTCAGCAGACAGTATCACACAGGATGGGATTAGATACACAGCTCAGCAGACAGTATCACACAGGAGAGGATTAGATACACAGCTCAGCAGACAGTATCACACAGGATGGGATTAGATACACAGCTCAGCAGACAGTATCACTCAGGATAGGATTAGATACACAGATCAGCAGAGAGTATCACACAGGATAGGATTAGATACACAGATCAGCAGACAGTATCACACAGAAGAGGATTAGATACACCGCTCAGCAGGCAGTATCACACAGGACGGGATTAGATACACAGCTCAGCAGTATCACACAGGATAGGATAAGATACACAGCTCAGCGGACAGTATCACACAGGAGAGGATTAGATACACAGCTCAGCAGAGAGTATCGTACAGGAGAGGATTAGATACACAGCTCAGCAGACAGTATCACACAGGACGGGATTAGATACACAGCTCAGCAGACAGTATCACAGGATAGGATTAGATACACAGCTCAGCAGACAGTATCACACAGGATAGGATTCGATACACAGATCAGCAGAGAGTATCACACAGGATAGGATGAGATACACAGATCAGCAGACAGTATCACACAGAAGAGGATTAGATACACCGCTCAGCAGGCAGTATCACACAGGACGGGATTAGATACACAGCTCAGCAGTATCACACAGGACAGGATTAGATACACAGCTCAGCAGACAGTATCACACAGGAGAGGATGAGATACACAGCTCAGGAGACAGTATCACACAGGAGAGGATTAGATACACAGCCCAGCAGACAGTATCACACAGGATAGGATTAGATACACAGCCCAGCAGGCAGTATCACACAGGATAGGATTAGATACACGGCTCAGCAGACAGTATCACTCAGGATGGGATTAGATACACAGCTCAGCAGGCAGTATCACACAGGATGGGATTAGATACACAGCTCAGCGGACAGTATCACACAGGAGAGGATTAGATACACAGCTCAGCAGACAGTATCACACAGGATGGGATTAGATACACAGCTCAGCGGACAGTATCACACAGGACAGGATTAGATACACAGCTCAGCAGTCAGTATCACACAGGATGGGATTAGATACACAGCTCAGCAGACAGTATCACACAGGATAGGATTAGATACACAGCTCAGCAGTATCACACAGGACAGGATTAGATACACAGCTCAGCAGACAGTATCACACAGGAGAGGATTAGATACACAGCTCAGCAGACAGTATCACACAGGATGGGATTAGATACACAGCTCAGCGGACAGTATCACACAGGACAGGATTAGATACACAGCTCAGCAGTCAGTATCACACAGGATGGGATTAGATACACAGCTCAGCAGACAGTATCACACAGGATAGGATTAGATACACAGCTCAGCAGTATCACACAGGACAGGATTAGATACACAGCTCAGCAGACAGTATCACACAGGAGAGGATTAGATACACAGCTCAGGAGACAGTATCACACAGGAGAGGATTAGATACACAGCTCAGCAGACAGTATCACACAGGATAGGATTAGATACACAGCTCAGCAGACAGTATCACACAGGATGGGATTAGATACACAGCTCAACAGGCAGTATCACACACACATTTACTCTGGGGGCTATCCTGTCCAGTGCTCCCCCCAGGTCTATATACTCTTTGGGGGCTGTCCTGTCCAGTGCTCCTCCCCCCCGGTCTATATACTCTTTGGGGGCTGTCCTGTCCAGTGCTCCCCCCCCCCGGTCTATATACTCTTTGGGGGCTGTCCTGTCCAGTGCTCCTCCCCCCCGGTCTATATACTCTTTGGGGGCTGTCCTGTCCAGTGCTCCTCCCCCCCGTCTATATACTCTTTGGGGGCTGTCCTGTCCAGTGCTCCCCCCCCCCCCCGGTCTATATACTCTTTGGGGGCTGTCCTGTCCAGTGCTCCCCCCCCCCCCCGGTCTATATACTCTTTGGGGGCTGTCCTGTCCAGTGCTCCCCCCCCACCGGTCTATATACTCTTTGGGGGCTGTCCTGTCCAGTGCTCCCCCCCCCCCCGGTCTAAATACTCTTTCGGGGCTGTCCTGTCCAGTGCTCCCCCCCCCCGGTCTATATACTCTTTGGGGGCTGTCCTGTCCAGTGCTCCTCCCCCCAGTCTATATACTCTTTGGGGGCTGTCCTGTCCAGTGCTCCTCCCCCCCGTCTATATACTCTTTGGGGGCTGTCCTGTCCAGTGCTCCCCCCCCCCCCGGTCTATATACTCTTTGGGGGCTGTCCTGTCCAGTGCTCCCCCCCCCCCCGGTCTATATACTCTTTGGGGGCTGTCCTGTCCAGTGCTCCTCCCCCCCGTCTATATACTCTTTGGGGGCTGTCTTGTCCAGTGCTCCCACCCCCCTGGTCTATATACTCTTTGGGAGCTGTCCTGTCCAGTGCTCTCCCCCCCCGGTCTATATACTCTTTGGGGGCTGTCCTGTCCAGTGCTCCTCCCCCCAGTCTATATACTCTTTGGGGGCTGTCCTGTCCAGTGCTCCTCCCCCCCGTCTATATACTCTTTGGGGGCTGTCCTGTCCAGTGCTCCCCCCCCCGGTCTATATACTCTTTGGGGGCTGTCCTGTCCAGTGCTCCTCCCCCCCGGTCTATATACTCTTTGGGAGCTGTCCTGTCCAGTGCTCTCCCCCCCCCCCCGGTCTATATACTCTTTGGGGGCTGTCCTGTCCAGTGCTCCTCCCCCCGGTCTATATACTCTTTGGGGGCTATCCTGTCCAGTGCTCCTCCCCCCCGGTCTATATACTTTTTGGGGGCTGTCCTGTCCAGTGCTCCCCCCCCCCGGTCTATATACTCTTTGGGGGCTGTCCTGTCCAGTGCTCCTCCCCCCGGTCTATATACTCTTTGGGGGCTGTCCTGTCCAGTGCTCTCCCACCCCCCTGGTCTATATACTCTTTGGGGGCTGTCCTGTCCAGTGCTCCCCCCTCCCCCCGGGTCTATATACTCTTTGGGGGCTGTCCTGTCCAGTGCTCCCCCCCCCCGGTCTATATACTCTTTGGGGGCTGTCCTGTCCAGTGCTCCCCCCCCCCGGTCTATATACTCTTTGGGGGCTGTCCTGTCTAGTGCTCCTCCCCCCGGTCTATATACTCTTTGGGGGCTGTCCTGTACAGTGCTCCTCCCCCCTGTCTATATACTCTTTGGGGGCTGTCCTGTCCAGTGCTCCCCCCCCCCGGGTCTATATACTCTTTGGGGGCTGTCCTGTCCAGTGCTCCCCCCCCCGGTCTATATACTCTTTGGGGGCTGTCCTGTCCAGTGCTCCCCCCCCCCCCCCGGTCTATATACTCTTTGGGGGCTGTCCTGTCCAGTGCTCCCCCCCCCCCCCCGGTCTATATACTCTTTGGGGGCTGTCCTGTCCAGTGCTCCCCCCCCCCCCCCGGTCTATATACTCTTTCGGGGCTGTCCTGTCCAGTGCTCCCCCCCCCCCGGTCTATATACTCTTTGGGGGCTGTCCTGTCCAGTGCTCCTCCCCCCGGTCTATATACTCTTTGGGGGCTGTCCTGTCCAGTGCTCCTCCCCCCCGTCTATATACTCTTTGGGGGCTGTCCTGTCCAGTGCTCCCCCCCCCCGGTCTATATACTCTTTGGGGGCTGTCCTGTCCAGTGCTCCCCCCCCCCCCCCCGGTCTATATACTCTTTGGGGGCTGTCCAGTCCAGTGCTCCTCCCCCCCCGTCTATATACTCTTTGGGGGCTGTCCTGTCCAGTGCTCCCCCCCCCCCGGTCTATATACTCTTTGGGGGCTGTCCTGTCCAGTGCTCCTCCCCCCCGGTCTATATACTTTTTGGGGGCTGTCCTGTCCAGTGCTCCCCCCCCCCGGTCTATATACTCTTTGGGGGCTGTCCTGTCCAGTGCTCCTCCCCCCCGGTCTATATACTCTTTGGGAGCTGTCCTGTCCAGTGCTCCCCCCCCCCCCCCGGTCTATATACTCTTTGGGGGCTGTCCTGTCCAGTGCTCCTCCCCCCGGTCTATATACTCTTTGGGGGCTATCCTGTCCAGTGCTCCTCCCCCCCGTCTATATATTCTTTGGGGGCTGTCCTGTCCAGTGCTCCCCCCCCCCGGTCTATATACTCTTTGGGGGCTGTCCTGTCCAGTGCTCCTCCCCCCGGTCTATATACTCTTTGGGGGCTGTCCTGTCCAGTGCTCCCCCCCCCCCCCCCGGTCTATATACTCTTTGGGGGCTGTCCTGTCCAGTGCTCCTCCCCCCGGTCTATATACTCTTTGGGGGCTGTCCTGTCCAGTGCTCCTCCCCCTGGTCTATATACTCTTTGGGGGCTATCCTGTCCAGTGCTCCCCCCCCCCGGTCTATATACTCTTTGGGGGCTGTCCTGTCCAGTGCTCCTCACCCCCCTGGTCTATATACTCTCAGGGGGCTGTCGTGTCCAGTGCTCCCCCCCCCCCGGTCTATATACTCTTTGGGGGCTGTCCTGTCCAGTGCTCCCCCCCCCCCCGGTCTATATACTCTTTGGGGGCTGTCGTGTCCAGTGCTCCTCCCCCCCGGTCTATATACTCTTTGGGAGGCTGTCCTGTCCAGTGCTCCCCCCCCCTGGTCTATATACTCTTTGGGGGCTGTCGTGTCCAGTGCTCCTCCCCCCCGGTCTATATACTTTTTGGGGGCTGTCCTGTCCAGTGCTCCCCCCCCCCGGTCTATATACTCTTTGGGGGCTGTCGTGTCCAGTGCTCCTCCCCCCCGGTCTATATACTTTTTGGGGGCTGTCCTGTCCAGTGCTCCCCCCCCCGGTCTATATACTCTTTGGGGGCTGTCCTGTCCAGTGCTCCTCCCCCCCGGTCTATATACTCTTTGGGAGCTGTCCTGTCCAGTGCTCCCCCCCCCCCCGGTCTATATACTCTTTGGGGGCTGTCCTGTCCAGTGCTCCTCCCCCCGGTCTATATACTCTTTGGGGGCTATCCTGTCCAGTGCTCCTCCCCCCCGTCTATATATTCTTTGGGGGCTGTCCTGTCCAGTGCTCCCCCCCCCGGTCTATATACTCTTTGGGGGCTGTCCTGTCCAGTGCTCCTCCCCCCGGTCTATATACTCTTTGGGGGCTGTCCTGTCCAGTGCTCCTCACCCCCCTGGTCTATATACTCTCAGGGGGCTGTCGTGTCCAGTGCTCCCCCCCCCCCGGTCTATATACTCTTTGGGGGCTGTCGTGTCCAGTGCTCCTCCCCCCCGGTCTATATACTCTTTGGGGGCTGTCCTGTCCAGTGCTCCTCCCCCCCGTCTATATACTCTTTGGGGGCTGTCCTGTCCAGTGCTCCTCACCCCCCTGGTCTATATACTCTCAGGGGGCTGTCGTGTCCAGTGCTCCCCCCCCCCCCGGTCTATATACTCTTTGGGGGCTGTCGTGTCCAGTGCTCCTCCCCCCCGGTCTATATACTCTTTGGGAGGCTGTCCTGTCCAGTGCTCCCCCCCCCCCTGGTCTATATACTCTCAGGGGGCTGTCCTGTCCAGTGCTCCCCCCCCCCCGGTCTATATACTCTTTGGGGGCTGTCGTGTCCAGTGCTCCTCCCCCCCGGTCTATATACTCTTTGGGAGGCTGTCCTGTCCAGTGCTCCCCCCCCCCTGGTCTATATACTCTCAGGGGGCTGTCCTGTCCAGTGCTCCTCCCCCCCGGTCTATATACTCTTTGGGGGCTGTCCTGTCCAGTGCTCCCCCCCCCCCGGTCTATATACTCTTTGGGGGCTGTCCTGTCCAGTGCTCCCCCCCCCCGGTCTATATACTCTTTGGGGGCTGTCGTGTCCAGTGCTCCCACCCCCCTGGTCTATATACTCTTTGGGAGGCTGTCCTGTCCAGTGCTCCCCCCCCCCCCCGGTCTATATACTCTTTGGGGGCTGTCGTGTCCAGTGCTCCTCCCCCCCGGTCTATATACTCTTTGGGAGGCTGTCCTGTCCAGTGCTCCCCCCCCCCCCGGTCTATATACTCTTTGGGGGCTGTCGTGTCCAGTGCTCCTCCCCCCCGGTCTATATACTCTTTGGGGGCTGTCCTGTCCAGTGCTCCCCCCCCCCGGTCTATATACTCTTTGGGGGCTGTCCTGTCCAGTGCTCCTCCCCCCCGTCTATATACTCTTTGGGAGGCTGTCCTGTCCAGTGCTCCCCCCCCCCGGTCTATATACTCTTTGGGGGCTGTCCTGTCCAGTGCTCCCGTCCCCCCCTCCCTGGTCGGTCTATATACTCTTTGGGGGCTGTCCTGTACAGTGCTCCCCCCCCCCCGGTCTATATACTCTTTGGGGGCTGTCGTGTCCAGTGCTCCTCCCCCCCGGTCTATATACTCTTTGGGAGGCTGTCCTGTCCAGTGCTCCCCCCCCCCCCGGTCTATATACTCTTTGGGGGCTGTCGTGTCCAGTGCTCCTCCCCCCCGGTCTATATACTCTTTGGGGGCTGTCCTGTCCAGTGCTCCCCCCCCCCGGTCTATATACTCTTTGGGGGCTGTCCTGTCCAGTGCTCCTCCCCCCCGTCTATATACTCTTTGGGAGGCTGTCCTGTCCAGTGCTCCCCCCCCCCGGTCTATATACTCTTTGGGGGCTGTCCTGTCCAGTGCTCCCGTCCCCCCCTCCCTGGTCGGTCTATATACTCTTTGGGGGCTGTCCTGTACAGTGCTCCTCCCCCCTGTCTATATACTCTTTGGGAGGCTGTCGTGTCCAGTGCTCCCCCCCCCCGGTCTATATACTCTTTGGGGGCTGTCCTGTCCAGTGCTCCCCCCCCCGGTCTATATACTCTTTGGGGGCTGTCCTGTCCAGTGCTCCTCCCCCCCGTCTATATACTCTTTGGGGGCTGTCGTGTCCAGTGCTCCCACCCCCCTGGTCTATATACTCTTTGGGAGGCTGTCCTGTCCAGTGCTCCCCCCCCCCGGTCTATATACTCTTTGGGGGCTGTCCTGTCCAGTGCTCCCGTCCCCCCCTCCCTGGTCGGTCTATATACTCTTTGGGGGCTGTCCTGTACAGTGCTCCCCCCCCCGGTCTATATACTCTTTGGGGGCTGTCCTGTACAGTGCTCCTCCCCCCTGTCTATATACTCTTTGGGGGCTGTCCTGTCCAGTGCTCCCCCCCCCGGTCTATATACTCTTTGGGGGCTGTCCTGTCCAGTGCTCCCCCCCCCCCCCGGTCTATATACTCTTTGGGGGCTGTCTTGTCCAGTGCTCCCACCCCCCTGGTCTATATACTCTTTGGGGGCTGTCCTGTCCAGTGCTCCCCCCCCCCCGGGTCTATATACTCTTTGGGGGCTGTCCTGTCCAGTGCTCCCCCCCCCCCCCGGTCTATATACTCTTTGGGGGCTGTCCTGTCCAGTGCTCCCCCCCCCCGGTCTATATACTCTTTGGGGGCTGTCGTGTCCAGTGCTCCCACCCCCCTGGTCTATATACTCTTTGGGGGCTGTCCTGTCCAGTGCTCCTCCCCCCCGTCTATATACTCTTTGGGGGCTGTCCTGTCCAGTGCTCCCACCCCCCCGGTCTATATACTCTTTGGGGGCTGTCGTGTCCAGTGCTCCTCCCCCCCGTCTATATACTCTTTGGGGGCTGTCGTGTCCAGTGCTCCCACCCCCCTGGTCTATATACTCTTTGGGGGCTGTCCTGTCCAGTGCTCCCCCCCCCGGTCTATATACTCTTTGGGGGCTGTTCTGTCCAGTGCTCCCCCCCCTCCGGTCTATATACTCTCAGGGGGCTGTCTTGTCCAGTGCTTCCCGCCCCCGGTCTATATACTCTTTAGGCCCCGCCCCTGAGGAGACCTTCTGCTGGACGTAGGCCTCCTTCAGGCTGACGTAGTTGGTGAGCGCCCGCATGGCGATGGGCAGCTTGCCGATGGTCTTCAGGTCGATGGGTCTCTTGTGGGCGGTGATGATCAGGGGGTTCATCCACCAGTAAGTCGCCTTGGAGAGGAGGTTGACAAACGGCTGCAGGAAGCGCACCCCCAAATCCTGCAGGTCCTCGGGGGGCTTCACTTTCTGGGGGTTCATGAAGAACACGTATTTCTGGAGGAGGAAGGCGGAGTAACATGAGGGGGAGGTCCGAGAGCGGGGGAGACGCAGGTGGGCGAGGACTTACCCGCACACGGATGACGTTCAGCTCCACCACCATCAGGAGCCCGTACAGGACCACCATGGCCCCCGTGATGCAGAAGCGCAGCTGGTGCACCCCAATACCGTTCTCACAATACTTCACCAGCTTGATGGTCTTAGAGATGAAAGCCAAGACCCAATAGAGGAAGAGCGCTGCCGGGGACACAAGAGGACACGCCCATATGACTCCAGGAATACACCACATCATCCGCTGCCCCCTCCCCCAACACCCACCCAACAGAGGAAGAGCCCTGCCGGGAGCACAAGAGGTCACGCCCACATGACTCCAGGAATACACCGCATCATCTGCTGCACCCCCCACACCCACCCAACAGAGGAAGAGCCCTGACGGGAACACAAGAGGACACGCCCACATGACCCCAGGAATACACCGCATCATCCGCTGCCCCCTCCCCCAACACCCAACCAACAGAGGAAAAGCCCTGCCGGGAGCACAAGAGGACACGCCCACATGACTCCAAGGAATACACCGCATCATCTGCTGCACCCCCACACCCACCCAACAGAGGAAGAGCCCTGCTGGGAGCACAAGAGGACACGCCCACATGACCCCAGGAATACACCGCATCATCCGCTGCCCCCTCCCCCAACACCCACTCAACAGAGGAAGAGCCCTGCCGGGAACACAAGAGGACACGCCCACATGACCCCAGGAATACACCGCATCATCCGCTGCCCCCTCCCCCAACACCCACTCAACAGAGGAAGAGCGCTGCTGGGAACACAAGAGGACACGCCCACATGACCCCAAGAATACACCACATCATCCGCTGCACCCCCCACACCCACCCAACAGAGGAAGAGCGCTACCGGGGACACAAGAGGACACGCCCACATGATTCCCAGGAATACACCGCATCATCCGCTGCACCCCCCACAAGAGGACACAAGAGGACACGCCCACATGACTCCAGGAATACACGGCATCATCCGCTGCCCCCTCCCCCACACCCACCCAACAGAGGAAGAGCCCTGCCGGGAACACAAGAGGGCACGCCCACATGACTCCAGGAATAAACCGCATCATCCGCTGCCCCCTCCCCCACACCCACCTAACAGAGGAAGAGCCCTGCCGGGAGCACAAGAGGACACGCCCACATGACTCCCAGGAATACACCGCATCATCCGCTGCCCCCTACCCCAACACCCACCCAACAGAGGAAGAGCGCTGCTGGGAACACAAGAGGACACGCCCACATGACTCCAGGAATACACCGCATCATCCGCTGCACCCCCCACACCCACCCAACAGAGGAAGAGCGCTGCCAGAGACACAAGAGGACACGCCCACATGACTCCCAGGAACACCCCGCATCATCCGCTGCCTCCTCCCCCAACACCCACCCAACAGAGGAAGAGCCCTGCCGGGAACACAAGAGGACACGCCCACATGACTCCAGGAATACACCGCATCATCCGCTGCACCCCCCGCACCCACCCAACAGAGGAAGAGCCCTGCTGGATGCACAAGAGGACACGCCCACATGACTCCAGGAATACACCGCATCATCCGCTGCACCCCCCACACCCACCCAACAGAGGAAGAGCGCTGCCGGGGACACAAGAGGACACGCCCACATGACTCCAGGAATACACCACATCAGCCGTTGCCCCCTCCCCCAACACCCACCCAACAGAGGAAGAGCCCTGACGGGAACACAGGAGGACACGCCCACATGACTCCAGGAATACACCGCATCATCCATTGCATCCCCCACACCCACCCAACAGAGGAAGAGCCCTGCTGGGAGCACAAGAGGACACGCCCACATGACCCCAAGAATACACCACATCATCCGCTGCACCCCCCACACCCACCCAACAGAGGAAGAGCCCTGCCGGGAACACAAGAGGACACGCCCACATGACCCCAGGAATACACCGCATCATCCGCTGTCCCCTCCCCCAACACCCACCCAACAGAGTAAGAGCGCTGCCGGGAACACAAGAGGACACGCCCACATGACTCCAGGAATACACCGCATCATCTGCTGCACCCCCCAACACCCACCCAAGAGAGGAAGAGCCCTGCTGGGAGCACAAGAGGACACGCCCACATGACCCCAGGAATACACCGCATCATCCGCTGCCCCCTCCCCCAACACCCACTCAACAGAGGAAGAGCCCTGCCGGGAACACAAGAGGACACGCCCACATGACCCCAGAAATACACCGCATCATCCGCTGCCCCCTCCCCCAACACCCACCCAACAGAGTAAGAGCGCTGCCGGGAACACAAGAGGACACGCCCACATGACTCCAGGAATACACCACATCATCCAGTGCACCCCCCACACCCACCCAACAGAGGAAGAGCCCTGCTGGGAGCACAAGAGGACACGCCCACATGACCCCAGGAATACACCGCATCATCCGCTGCACCCCCCACACTCACCCAACAGAGGAAGAGCCCTGCCGGGAACACAAGAGGACACGCCCACATGACCCCAGGAATACACCGCATCATCCGCTGCCCCCTCCCCCAACACCCACCCAACAGAGGAAGAGCGCTGCTGGGAACACAAGAGGACACGCCCACATGACCCCAGGAATACACCACATCATCCGCTGCACCCCCACACCCACCCAACAGAGGAAGAGCCCTGCTGGGAGCACAAGAGGACACGCCCATATGACTCCAGGAATACACCACATCAGCCGCTGCACCCCCCACACCCACCCAACAGAGGAAGAGCCCTGCCGGGAACACAAGAGGACACGCCCACATGACTCCAGGAATACACCGCATCATCCGCTGCCCCCTCCCCCAACACCCACCCAAGAGAGGAAGAGCGCTGCTGGGAACACAAGAGGACACGCCCACATGACTCCAGGAATACACCGCATCATCTGCTGCACCCCCCACACCCACCCAACAGATGAAGAGCCCTGCCGGGAACACAAGAGGACACGCCCATATGACTCCAGGAATACCCCCGCACTCAACATCTCTCTGTCATCTCTCACCTAGTAGCAGCTTAGGGAAGTTTGAGGTCTCGATGTTGTGGTAATAGATGATGGATGTGGTGGCTGCAATAAACCCCACGATGGCCGGCATGAAGAGGTGGAGGTGCCGCGAGCTCATCTTCCTGCACACAACAGACACTGACTGAGAAACATGTCGCTGCAGCTCTGGGGGCGACTGGAGTATAGGTTATTTACAAGAAAAGGTCCCTAGGGACCTCACTGAGACCCATTGGTCTAAAACTTGAAGCTCTAAAAAGTTTTATTTGGATTGTTCGAACCTATTACAAGACATACACATTAAAATTCTACAAATCCATGGTGTGCAGTGTATACATGGTGTGCAGCGTATCCATGGTGTGCAGCGTATCCATGGTGTGCAGCGTATCCATGGTGTGCAGCGTATCCATGGTGTGCAGTGTATCCATGGTGTGCAGTGTATCCATGGTGTGCAGTGTATTATTGGTGTGCAGTGTATACATGGTGTGCAGTGTATCCATGGTGTGCAGCGTATCCATGGTGTGCAGTGTATCCATAGTGTGCAGCGTATCCATGGTGTGCAGTGTATACATGGTGTGCAGCGTATACATGGTGTGCAGTGTATCCATAGTGTGCAGCGTATACATGGTGTGCAGTGTATCCATGGTGTGCAGTGTATACATGGTGTGCAGCGTATACATGGTGTGCAGTGTATCCATGGTGTGCAGTGTATACATGGTGTGCAGCTTATACATGGTGTGCAGTGTATCCATAGTGTGCAGCGTATACATGGTGTGCAGTGTATCCATGGTGTGCAGTGTATCCATAGTGTGCAGCGTATCCATGGTGTGCAGTGTATACATGGTGTGCAGTGTATTATTGGTGTGCAGTGTATACATGGTGTGCAGTGTATACATGATGTGCAGTGTATTATTGGTGTGCAGTGTATTATTGGTGTGCAGTGTATACATGGTGTGCAGTGTATACATGGTGTGCAGTGTATCCATGGTGTGCAGTGTATCCATGGTGTGCAGCGTATCCATGGTGTGCAGTGTATACATGGTGTGCAGTGTATCCATAGTGTGCAGCGTATCCATGGTGTGCAGTGTATACATGGTGTGCAGTGTATTATTGGTGTGCAGTGTATACATGGTGTGCAGTGTATACATGATGTGCAGTGTATTATTGGTGTGCAGTGTATTATTGGTGTGCAGTGTATACATGGTGTGCAGTGTATCCATGGTGTGCAGTGTATCCATGGTGTGCAGTGTATCCATGGTGTGCAGTGTATCCATAGTGTGCAGCGTATACATGGTGTGCAGCGTATCCATGGTGTGCAGTGTATACATGGTGTGCAGTGTATCCATGGTGTGCAGTGTATACATGGTGTGCAGCGTATCCATGGTGTGCAGCATATACATGGTGTGCAGTGTATCCATAGTGTGCAGCGTATACATGGTGTGCAGTGTATCCATGGTGTGCAGTGTATACATGGTGTGCAGCGTATACATGGTGTGCAGTGTATCCATGGTGTGCAGCGTATACATGGTGTGCAGTGTATCCATGGTGTGCAGTGTATCCATGGTGTGCAGTGTATCCATAGTGTGCAGCGTATACATGGTGTGCAGTGTATCCATGGTGTGCAGTGTATCCATAGTGTGCAGCGTATCCATGGTGTGCAGTGTATACATGGTGTGCAGTGTATCCATGGTGTGCAGTGTATCCATGGTGTGCAGTGTATTATTATTTGAGAGGAGTTTAGTGTTGTGTCAGTACACTACAGGAGAGGGAGCTCCCGGGGTCATCCGTGAGTAGGTACTGTCTGTGCGTTCAATCAGTGATGTGTTTGTTAGTTCTGCAACATAGTTGCTATAGATAATATGGCAATACGCTCTGATTGGCTGACTTCCAGGTAGCGATGCGCTGGTCTATAGGAGCTCTGGAGCTCTTCCTATCTATAGATAATATGGCAATACGCTCTGATTGGCTGACTTCCAGGTAGCGGTGCGCTGGTCTATAGGAGCTCTGGAGTTCTTCCTATCTATAGATAATATGGCAATACGCTCTGATTGGCTGACTTCCAGGTAGCGATGCGCTGGTCTATAGGAGCTCTGGAGTTCTTCCTATCTATAGATAATATGGCAATACGCTCTGATTGGCTGACTTCCAGGTAGCGATGCGCTGGTCTATAGGAGCTCTGGAGTTCTTCCTATCTATAGATAATATGGCAATACGCTCTGATTGGCTGACTTCCAGGTAGCGATGCACTGGTCTATAGGAGCTCTGGAGTTCTTCCTATCTATAGATAATATGGCAATACGCTCTGATTGGCTGACTTCCAGGTAGTGATGCGCTGGTCTATAGGAGCTCTGGAGTTCTTCCTATCTATAGATAATATGGCAATACGCTCTGATTGGCTGACTTCCAGGTAGCGATGCACTGGTCTATAGGAGCTCTGGAGTTCTTCCTATCTATAGATAATATGGCAATACGCTCTGATTGGCTGACTTCCAGGTAGTGATGCGCTGGTCTATAGGAGCTCTGGAGTTCTTCCTATCTATAGATAATATGGCAATACGCTCTGATTGGCTGACTTCCAGGTAGCGATGCGCTGGTCTATAGAAGCTCTGGAGCTCTTCCTATCTATAGATAATATGGCAATACGCTCTGATTGGCTGACTTCCAGGTAGCGATGCGCTGGTCTATAGGAGCTCTGGAGTTCTTCCTATCTATAGATAATATGGCAATACGCTCTGATTGGCTGACTTCCAGGTAGCGATGCGCTGGTCTATAGGAGCTCTGGAGTTCTTCCTATCTATAGATAATATGGCAATACGCTCTGATTGGCTGACTTCCAGGTAGTGATGCGCTGGTCTATAGGAGCTCTGGAGTTCTTCCTATCTATAGATAATATGACAATACGCTCTGATTGGCTGACTTCCAGGTAGTGATGCGCTGGTCTATAGGAGCTCTGGAGTTCTTCCTATCTATAGATAATATGGCAATACGCTCTGATTGGCTGACTTCCAGGTAGCGATGCGCTGGTCTATAGGAGCTCTGGAGTTCTTCCCATCTATAGATAATATGGCAATACGCTCTGATTGGCTGACTTCCAGGTAGCGATGCACTGGTCTATAGAAGCTCTGGAGTTCTTCCTATCTATAGATAATATGGCAATACGCTCTGATTGGCTGACTTCCAGGTAGCGATGCGCTGGTCTATAGGAGCTCTGGAGTTCTTCCTATCTATAGATAATATGGCAATACGCTCTGATTGGCTGACTTCCAGGTAGCGATGCGCTGGTCTATAGGAGCTCTGGAGTTCTTCCTATCTATAGATAATATGGCAATACGCTCTGATTGGCTGACTTCCAGGTAGCGATGCGCTGGTCTATAGGAGCTCTGGAGTTCTTCCTATCTATAGATAATATGGCAATACGCTCTGATTTGGCTGACTTCCAGGTAGCGATGCGCTGGTCTATAGGAGCTCTGGAGTTCTTCCTATCTATAGATAATATGGCAATACGCTCTGATTGGCTGACTTCCAGGTAGCGATGCGCTGGTCTATAGGAGCTCTGGAGTTCTTCCTATCTATAGATAATATGGCAATACGCTCTGATTGGCTGACTTCCAGGTAGTGATGCGCTGGTCTATAGGAGCTCTGGAGTTCTTCCTATCTATAGATAATATGGCAATACGCTCTGATTGGCTGACTTCCAGGTAGTGATGCGCTGGTCTATAGGAGCTCTGGAGTTCTTCCTATCTATAGATAATATGGCCAATACGCTCTGATTGGCTGACTTCCAGGTAGCGATGCACTGGTCTATAGGAGCTCTGGAGTTCTTCCTATCTATAGATAATATGGCAATACGCTCTGATTGGCTGACTTCCAGGTAGCGATGCGCTGGTCTATAGGAGCTCTGGAGTTCTTCCTATCTATAGATAATATGGCAATACGCTCTGATTGGCTGACTTCCAGGTAGCGATGCGCTGTCTATAGGAGCTCTGGAGTTCTTCCTATCTATAGATAATATGGCAATACGCTCTGATTGGCTGACTTCCAGGTAGCGATGCGCTGGTCTATAGGAGCTCTGGAGTTCTTCCTATCTATAGATAATATGGCAATACGCTCTGATTGGCTGACTTCCAGGTAGTGATGCGCTGGTCTATAGGAGCTCTGGAGTTCTTCCTATCTATAGATAATATGGCAATACGCTCTGATTGGCTGACTTCCAGGTAGCGATGCGCTGGTCTATAGGAGCTCTGGAGTTCTTCCTATCTATAGATAATATGGCAATACGCTCTGATTGGCTGACTTCCAGGTAGTGATGCGCTGGTCTATAGGAGCTCTGGAGCTCTTCCTATCTATAGATAATATGACAATACGCTCTGATTGGCTGACTTCCAGGTAGTGATGCGCTGGTCTATAGGAGCTCTGGAGTTCTTCCTATCTATAGATAATATGGCAATACGCTCTGATTGGCTGACTTCCAGGTAGCGATGCGCTGGTCTATAGGAGCTCTGGAGTTCTTCCTATCTATAGATAATATGGCAATACACTCTGATTGGCTGACTTCCAGGTAGTGATGCACTGGTCTATAGGAGCTCTGGAGTTCTTCCTATCTATAGATAATATGGCAATACGCTCTGATTGGCTGACTTCCAGGTAGCGATGCGCTGGTCTATAGGAGCTCTGGAGTTCTTCCTATCTATAGATAATATGGCAATACGCTCTGATTGGCTGACTTCCAGGTAGTGATGCGCTGGTCTATAGGAGCTCTGGAGTTCTTCCTATCTATAGATAATATGGCAATACGCTCTGATTGGCTGACTTCCAGGTAGCGATGCGCTGGTCTATAGGAGCTCTGGAGCTCTTCCTATCTATAGATAATATGGCAATACGCTCTGATTGGCTGACTTCCAGGTAGTGATGCGCTGGTCTATAGGAGCTCTGGAGTTCTTCCTATCTATAGATAATATGACAATACGCTCTGATTGGCTGACTTCCAGGTAGCGATCGCTGGTCTATAGGAGCTCTGGAGTTCTTCCTATCTATAGATAATATGGCAATACGCTCTGATTGGCTGACTTCCAGGTAGCGATGCACTGGTCTATAGGAGCTCTGGAGTTCTTCCTATCTATAGATAATATGGCAATACGCTCTGATTGGCTGACTTCCAGGTAGTGATGCGCTGGTCTATAGGAGCTCTGGAGTTCTTCCTATCTATAGATAATATGGCAATACGCTCTGATTGGCTGACTTCCAGGTAGTGATGCGCTGGTCTATAGGAGCACTGGAGTTCTTCCTATCTATAGATAATATGGCAATACGCTCTGATTGGCTGACTTCCAGGTAGCGATGCGCTGGTCTATAGGAGCTCTGGAGCTCTTCCTATCTATAGATAATATGACAATACGCTCTGATTGGCTGACTTCCAGGTAGCGATGCCTGGTCTATAGGAGCTCTGGAGTTCTTCCTATCTATAGATAATATGGCAATACGCTCTGATTGGCTGACTTCCAGGTAGCGATGCGCTGGTCTATAGGAGCTCTGGAGTTCTTCCTATCTATAGATAATATGGCAATACGCTCTGATTGGCTGACTTCCAGGTAGCGATGCGCTGGTCTATAGGAGCTCTGGAGTTCTTCCTATCTATAGATAATATGGCAATACGCTCTGATTGGCTGACTTCCAGGTAGCGATGCGCTGGTCTATAGGAGCTCTGGAGCTCTTCCTATCTATAGATAATATGGCAATACGCTCTGATTGGCTGACTTCCAGGTAGTGATGCGCTGGTCTATAGGAGCTCTGGAGTTCTTCCTATCTATAGATAATATGGCAATACGCTCTGATTGGCTGACTTCCAGGTAGCGATGCGCTGGTCTATAGGAGCTCTGGAGTTCTTCCTATCTATAGATAATATGGCAATACGCTCTGATTGGCTGACTTCCAGGTAGCGATGCGCTGGTCTATAGGAGCTCTGGAGTTCTTCCTATCTATAGATAATATGGCAATACGCTCTGATTGGCTGACTTCCAGGTAGCGATGCACTGGTCTATAGGAGCTCTGGAGTTCTTCCTATCTATAGATAATATGGCAATACGCTCTGATTGGCTGACTTCCAGGTAGCGATGCGCTGGTCTATAGGAGCTCTGGAGTTCTTCCTATCTATAGATATTATGGCAATACGCTCTGATTGGCTGACTTCCAGGTAGCGATGCGCTGGTCTATAGGAGCTCTGGAGTTCTTCCTATCTATAGATAATATGGCAATACGCTCTGATTGGCTGACTCCAGGTAGCGATGCGCTGGTCTATAGGAGCTCTGGAGTTCTTCCTATCTATAGATAATATGGCAATACGCTCTGATTGGCTGACTTCCAGGTAGCGATGCGCTGGTCTATAGGAGCTCTGGAGCTCTTCCTATCTATAGATAATATGGCAATACGCTCTGATTGGCTGACTTCCAGGTAGTGATGCGCTGGTCTATAGGAGCTCTGGAGTTCTTCCTATCTATAGATAATATGGCAATACGCTCTGATTGGCTGACTTCCAGGTAGCGATGCGCTGGTCTATAGGAGCTCTGGAGTTCTTCCTATCTATAGATAATATGGCAATACGCTCTGATTGGCTGACTTCCAGGTAGTGATGCACTGGTCTATAGGAGCTCTGGAGTTCTTCCTATCTATAGATAATATGGCAATACGCTCTGATTGGCTGACTTCCAGGTAGCGATGCGCTGGTCTATAGAAGCTCTGGAGTTCTTCCTATCTATAGATAATATGACAATACGCTCTGATTGGCTGACTTCCAGGTAGTGATGCGCTGGTCTATAGGAGCTCTGGAGTTCTTCCTATCTATAGATAATATGGCAATACGCTCTGATTGGCTGACTTCCAGGTAGCGATGCACTGGTCTATAGGAGCTCTGGAGTTCTTCCTATCTATAGATAATATGGCAATACGCTCTGATTGGCTGACTTCCAGGTAGCGATGCACTGGTCTATAGGAGCTCTGGAGCTCTTCCTATCTATAGATAATATGACAATACGCTCTGATTGGCTGACTTCCAGGTAGTGATGCGCTGGTCTATAGGAGCTCTGGAGCTCTTCCTATCTATAGATAATATGGCAATACGCTCTGATTGGCTGACTTCCAGGTAGTGATGCGCTGGTCTATAGGAGCTCTGGAGTTCTTCCTATCTATAGATAATATGACAATACGCTCTGATTGGCTGACTTCCAGGTAGTGATGTGCTGGTCTATAGGAGCTCTGGAGTTCTTCCTATCTATAGATAATATGGCAATACGCTCTGATTGGCTGACTTCCAGGTAGCGATGCGCTGGTCTATAGGAGCTCTGGAGCTCTTCCTATCTATAGATAATATGGCAATACGCTCTGATTGGCTGACTTCCAGGTAGCGATGCGCTGGTCTATAGGAGCTCTGGAGTTCTTCCTATCTATAGATAATATGGCAATACGCTCTGATTGGCTGACTTCCAGGTAGTGATGCGCTGGTCTATAGGAGCTCTGGAGTTCTCCTATCTATAGATAATATGGCAATACGCTCTGATTGGCTGACTTCCAGGTAGCGATGCGCTGGTCTATAGGAGCTCTGGAGTTCTTCCTATCTATAGATAATATGGTAATACGCTCTGATTGGCTGACTTCCAGGTAGCGATGCGCTGGTCTATAGAAGCTCTGGAGTTCTTCCTATCTATAGATAATATGGCCATACGCTCTGATTGGCTGACTTCCAGGTAGCGATGCACTGGTCTATAGAAGCTCTGGAGTTCTTCCTATCTATAGATAATATGGCAATACGCTCTGATTGGCTGACTTCCAGGTAGCGATGCGCTGGTCTATAGGAGCTCTGGAGTTCTTCCTATCTATAGATAATATGGCAATACGCTCTGATTGGCTGACTTCCAGGTAGCGATGCGCTGGTCTATAGGAGCTCTGGAGTTCTTCCTATCTATAGATAATATGGCAATACGCTCTGATTGGCTGACTTCCAGGTAGTGATGTGCTGGTCTATAGGAGCTCTGGAGCTCTTCCTATCTATAGATAATATGGCAATACGCTCTGATTGGCTGACTTCCAGGTAGCGATGCGCTGGTCTATAGGAGCTCTGGAGTTCTTCCTATCTATAGATAATATGACAATACGCTCTGATTGGCTGACTTCCAGGTAGTGATGCGCTGGTCTATAGGAGCTCTGGAGTTCTTCCTATCTATAGATAATATGGCAATACGCTCTGATTGGCTGACTTCCAGGTAGCGATGCGCTGGTCTATAGGAGCTCTGGAGTTCTTCCTATCTATAGATAATATGGTAATACGCTCTGATTGGCTGACTTCCAGGTAGCGATGCGCTGGTCTATAGAAGCTCTGGAGTTCTTCCTATCTATAGATAATATGGCAATACGCTCTGATTGCTGACTTCCAGGTAGCGATGCACTGGTCTATAGAAGCTCTGGGAGTTCTTCCTATCTATAGATTAATATGGCAATACGCTCTGATTGGCTGACTTCCAGGTAGCGATGCGCTGGTCTATAGGAGCTCTGGAGTTCTTCCTATCTATAGATAATATGGCAATACGCTCTGATTGGCTGACTTCCAGGTAGCGATGCGCTGGTCTATAGGAGCTCTGGAGTTCTTCCTATCTATAGATAATATGGTAATACGCTCTGATTGGCTGACTTCCAGGTAGTGATGCGCTGGTCTATAGGAGCTCTGGAGTTCTTCCCATCTATAGATAATATGGCAATACGCTCTGATTGGCTGACTTCCAGGTAGCGATGCGCTGGTCTATAGGAGCTCTGGAGCTCTTCCTATCTATAGATAATATGGCAATACGCTCTGATTGGCTGACTTCCAGGTAGCGATGCGCTGGTCTATAGGAGCTCTGGAGTTCTTCCTATCTATAGATAATATGACAATACGCTCTGATTGGCTGACTTCCAGGTAGTGATGCGCTGGTCTATAGGAGCTCTGGAGTTCTTCCTATCTATAGATATATGACAATACGCTCTGATTGGCTGACTTCCAGGTAGCGATGCGCTGGTCTATAGGAGCTCTGGAGTTCTTCCTATCTATAGATAATATGGCAATACGCTCTGATTGGCTGACTTCCAGGTAGCGATGCGCTGGGTCTATAGGAGCTCTGGAGTTCTTCCTATCTATAGATAATATGGCAATACGCTCTGATTGGCTGACTTCCAGGTAGCGATGCGCTGGTCTATAGGAGCTCTGGAGTTCTTCCTATCTATAGATAATATGACAATACGCTCTGATTGGCTGACTTCCAGGTAGTGATGCGCTGGTCTATAGGAGCTCTGGAGTTCTTCCTATCTATAGATAATATGGCAATACGCTCTGATTGGCTGACTTCCAGGTAGCGATGCACTGGTCTATAGGAGCTCTGGAGCTCTTCCTATCTATAGATAATATGGCAATACGCTCTGATTGGCTGACTTCCAGGTAGCGATGCGCTGGTCTATAGGAGCTCTGGAGTTCTTCCTATCTATAGATAATATGGCAATACACTCTGATTGGCTGACTTCCAGGTAGCGATGCGCTGGTCTATAGGAGCTCTGGAGTTCTTCCTATCTATAGATAATATGGCAATACGCTCTGATTGGCTGACTTCCAGGTAGCGATGCGCTGGTCTATAGGAGCTCTGGAGTTCTTCCTATCTATAGATAATATGGTAATACGCTCTGATTGGCTGACTTCCAGGTAGTGATGCGCTGGTCTATAGGAGCTCTGGAGTTCTTCCTATCTATAGATAATATGGCAATACGCTCTGATTGGCTGACTTCCAGGTAGCGATGCGCTGGTCTATAGGAGCTCTGGAGTTCTTCCTATCTATAGATAATATGGCAATACGCTCTGATTGGCTGACTTCCAGGTAGCGATGCGCTGGTCTATAGGAGCTCTGGAGTTCTTCCTATCTATAGATAATATGGCAATACGCTCTGATTGGCTGACTTCCAGGTAGCGATGCGCTGGTCTATAGGAGCTCTGGAGTTCTTCCTATCTATAGATAATATGGCAATACGCTCTGATTGGCTGACTTCCAGGTAGCGATGCGCTGGTCTATAGGAGCTCTGGAGTTCTTCCTATCTATAGATAATATGGCAATACGCTCTGATTGGCTGACTTCCAGGTAGTGATGCGCTGGTCTATAGGAGCTCTGGAGTTCTTCCTATCTATAGATAATATGACAATACGCTCTGATTGGCTGACTTCCAGGTAGTGATGCGCTGGTCTATAGGAGCTCTGGAGTTCTTCCTATCTATAGATAATATGGCAATACGCTCTGATTGGCTGACTTCCAGGTAGCGATGCGCTGGTCTATAGGAGCTCTGGAGTTCTTCCTATCTATAGATAATATGGCAATACGCTCTGATTGGCTGACTTCCAGGTAGCGATGCACTGGTCTATAGGAGCTCTGGAGCTCTTCCTATCTATAGATAATATGGCAATACGCTCTGATTGGCTGACTTCCAGGTAGCGATGCGCTGGTCTATAGGAGCTCTGGAGTTCTTCCCTATCTATAGATAATATGGCAATACACTCTGATTGGCTGACTTCCAGGTAGCGATGCGCTGGTCTATAGGAGCTCTGGAGCTCTTCCTATCTATAGATAATATGGCAATACGCTCTGATTGGCTGACTTCCAGGTAGCGATGCGCTGGTCTATAGGAGCTCTGGAGTTCTTCCTATCTATAGATAATATGGCAATACACTCTGATTGGCTGACTTCCAGGTAGTGATGTGCTGGTCTATAGGAGCTCTGGAGTTCTTCCTATCTATAGATAATATGACAATACGCTCTGATTGGCTGACTTCCAGGTAGCGATGCGCTGGTCTATAGGAGCTCTGGAGTTCTTCCTATCTATAGATAATATGGCAATACGCTCTGATTGGCTGACTTCCAGGTAGCGATGTGCTGGTCTATAGGAGCTCTGGAGCTCTTCCTATCTATAGATAATATGGCAATACGCTCTGATTGGCTGACTTCCAGGTAGTGATGCGCTGGTCTATAGGAGCTCTGGAGTTCTTCCTATCTATAGATAATATGGCAATACGCTCTGATTGGCTGACTTCCAGGTAGCGATGCGCTGGTCTATAGGAGCTCTGGAGTTCTTCCTATCTATAGATAATATGGCAATACGCTCTGATTGGCTGACTTCCAGGTAGTGATGCGCTGGTCTATAGGAGCTCTGGAGTTCTTCCTATCTATAGATAATATGGCAATACGCTCTGATTGGCTGACTTCCAGGTAGTGATGCACTGGTCTATAGGAGCTCTGGAGTTCTTCCTATCTATAGATAATATGACAATACGCTCTGATTGGCTGACTTCCAGGTAGTGATGCGCTGGTCTATAGGAGCTCTGGAGTTCTTCCTATCTATAGATAATATGGCAATACGCTCTGATTGGCTGACTTCCAGGTAGTGATGCGCTGGTCTATAGGAGCTCTGGAGTTCTTCCTATCTATAGATAATATGGCAATACACTCTGATTGGCTGACTTCCAGGTAGTGATGCACTGGTCTATAGGAGCTCTGGAGTTCTTCCTATCTATAGATAATATGGCAATACGCTCTGATTGGCTGACTTCCAGGTAGCGATGCACTGGTCTATAGGAGCTCTGGAGCTCTTCCTATCTATAGATAATATGGCAATACGCTCTGATTGGCTGACTTCCAGGTAGCGATGCGCTGGTCTATAGGAGCTCTGGAGTTCTTCCTATCTATAGATAATATGGCAATACGCTCTGATTGGCTGACTTCCAGGTAGCGATGCGCTGGTCTATAGGAGCTCTGGAGTTCTTCCTATCTATAGATAATATGGCAATACGCTCTGATTGGCTGACTTCCAGGTAGTGATGCGCTGGTCTATAGGAGCTCTGGAGTTCTTCCTATCTATAGATAATATGGCAATACGCTCTGATTGGCTGACTTCCAGGTAGCGATGCGCTGGTCTATAGGAGCTCTGGAGTTCTTCCTATCTATAGATAATATGGCAATACGCTCTGATTGGCTGACTTCCAGGTAGCGATGCGCTGGTCTATAGGAGCTCTGGAGCTCTTCCTATCTATAGATAATATGGCAATACGCTCTGATTGGCTGACTTCCAGGTAGCGATGCGCTGGTCTATAGGAGCTCTGGAGTTCTTCCTATCTATAGATAATATGGCAATACGCTCTGATTGGCTGACTTCCAGGTAGCGATGCGCTGGTCTATAGGAGCTCTGGAGTTCTTCCTATCTATAGATAATATGGCAATACGCTCTGATTGGCTGACTTCCAGGTAGCGATGCGCTGGTCTATAGGAGCTCTGGAGTTCTTCCTATCTATAGATAATATGGCAATACGCTCTGATTGGCTGACTTCCAGGTAGCGATGCGCTGGTCTATAGGAGCTCTGGAGTTCTTCCTATCTATAGATAATATGGCAATACGCTCTGATTGGCTGACTTCCAGGTAGCGATGCGCTGGTCTATAGGAGCTCTGGAGTTCTTCCTATCTATAGATAATATGGCAATACGCTCTGATTGGCTGACTTCCAGGTAGTGATGCACTGGTCTATAGGAGCTCTGGAGTTCTTCCTATCTATAGATAATATGGCAATACGCTCTGATTGGCTGACTTCCAGGTAGCGATGCGCTGGTCTATAGGAGCTCTGGAGCTCTTCCTATCTATAGATAATATGGCAATACGCTCTGATTGGCTGACTTCCAGGTAGCGATGCACTGGTCTATAGAAGCTCTGGAGTTCTTCCTATCTATAGATAATATGGCAATACGCTCTGATTGGCTGACTTCCAGGTAGCGATGCGCTGGTCTATAGGAGCTCTGGAGTTCTTCCCATCTATAGATAATATGGCAATACGCTCTGATTGGCTGACTTCCAGGTAGCGATGCGCTGGTCTATAGGAGCTCTGGAGTTCTTCCTATCTATAGATAATATGACAATACGCTCTGATTGGCTGACTTCCAGGTAGCGATGCGCTGGTCTATAGGAGCTCTGGAGTTCTTCCTATCTATAGATAATATGGCAATACGCTCTGATTGGCTGACTTCCAGGTAGCGATGCGCTGGTCTATAGGAGCTCTGGAGTTCTTCCTATCTATAGATAATATGGCAATACGCTCTGATTGGCTGACTTCCAGGTAGTGATGCGCTGGTCTATAGGAGCTCTGGAGTTCTTCCTATCTATAGATAATATGGCAATACGCTCTGATTGGCTGACTTCCAGGTAGCGATGCGCTGGTCTATAGGAGCTCTGGAGCTCTTCCTATCTATAGATAATATGACAATACGCTCTGATTGGCTGACTTCCAGGTAGCGATGCGCTGGTCTATAGGAGCTCTGGAGTTCTTCCTATCTATAGATAATATGGCAATACGCTCTGATTGGCTGACTTCCAGGTAGCGATGCGCTGGTCTATAGGAGCTCTGGAGTTCTTCCTATCTATAGATAATATGGCAATACGCTCTGATTGGCTGACTTCCAGGTAGCGATGCGCTGGTCTATAGGAGCTCTGGAGTTCTTCCTATCTATAGATAATATGGCAATACGCTCTGATTGGCTGACTTCCAGGTAGTGATGTGCTGGTCTATAGGAGCTCTGGAGTTCTTCCTATCTATAGATAATATGGCAATACGCTCTGATTGGCTGACTTCCAGGTAGCGATGCGCTGGTCTATAGGAGCTCTGGAGTTCTTCCTATCTATAGATAATATGGCAATACGCTCTGATTGGCTGACTTCCAGGTAGCGATGCGCTGGTCTATAGAAGCTCTGGAGTTCTTCCTATCTATAGATAATATGGCAATACGCTCTGATTGGCTGACATCCAGGTAGTGATGCGCTGGTCTATAGGAGCTCTGGAGTTCTTCCTATCTATAGATAATATGGCAATACGCTCTGATTGGCTGACTTCCAGGTAGTGATGTGCTGGTCTATAGGAGCTCTGGAGTTCTTCCTATCTATAGATAATATGGCAATACGCTCTGATTGGCTGACTTCCAGGTAGCGATGCGCTGGTCTATAGGAGCTCTGGAGCTCTTCCTATCTATAGATAATATGGCAATACGCTCTGATTGGCTGACTTCCAGGTAGCGATGCGCTGGTCTATAGGAGCTCTGGAGTTCTTCCTATCTATAGATAATATGGCAATACGCTCTGATTGGCTGACTTCCAGGTAGTGATGCACTGGTCTATAGAAGCTCTGGAGCTCTTCCTATCTATAGATAATATGGCAATACGCTCTGATTGGCTGACATCCAGGTAGCGATGCGCTGGTCTATAGGAGCTCTGGAGTTCTTCCTATCTATAGATAATATGGCAATACGCTCTGATTGGCTGACTTCCAGGTAGCGATGCGCTGGTCTATAGGAGCTCTGGAGTTCTTCCTATCTATAGATAATATGGTAATACGCTCTGATTGGCTGACTTCCAGGTAGCGATGCGCTGGTCTATAGGAGCTCTGGAGCTCTTCCTATCTATAGATAATATGGCAATACGCTCTGATTGGCTGACTTCCAGGTAGTGATGCGCTGGTCTATAGGAGCTCTGGAGTTCTTCCTATCTATAGATAATATGGCAATACGCTCTGATTGGCTGACTTCCAGGTAGCGATGCGCTGGTCTATAGGAGCTCTGGAGTTCTTCCTATCTATAGATAATATGGCAATACGCTCTGATTGGCTGACTTCCAGGTAGCGATGCGCTGGTCTATAGGAGCTCTGGAGTTCTTCCTATCTATAGATAATATGACAATACGCTCTGATTGGCTGACTTCCAGGTAGCGATGCGCTGGTCTATAGGAGCTCTGGAGTTCTTCCTATCTATAGATAATATGGCAATACGCTCTGATTGGCTGACTTCCAGGTAGCGATGCACTGGTCTATAGGAGCTCTGGAGCTCTTCCTATCTATAGATAATATGGCAATACGCTCTGATTGGCTGACTTCCAGGTAGTGATGTGCTGGTCTATAGGAGCTCTGGAGTTCTTCCTATCTATAGATAATATGGCAATACACTCTGATTGGCTGACTTCCAGGTAGCGATGCGCTGGTCTATAGGAGCTCTGGAGTTCTTCCTATCTATAGATAATATGGCAATACGCTCTGATTGGCTGACTTCCAGGTAGCGATGCGCTGGTCTATAGGAGCTCTGGAGTTCTTCCTATCTATAGATAATATGGCAATACGCTCTGATTGGCTGACTTCCAGGTAGCGATGCGCTGGTCTATAGGAGCTCTGGAGCTCTTCCTATCTATAGATAATATGGCAATACGCTCTGATTGGCTGACTTCCAGGTAGCGATGCGCTGGTCTATAGGAGCTCTGGAGTTCTTCCTATCTATAGATAATATGGCAATACGCTCTGATTGGCTGACTTCCAGGTAGCGATGCGCTGGTCTATAGGAGCTCTGGAGTTCTTCCTATCTATAGATAATATGGCAATACGCTCTGATTGGCTGACTTCCAGGTAGTGATGCGCTGGTCTATAGGAGCTCTGGAGTTCTTCCTATCTATAGATAATATGGCAATACGCTCTGATTGGCTGACTTCCAGGTAGCGATGCACTGGTCTATAGGAGCTCTGGAGTTCTTCCTATCTATAGATAATATGGCAATACGCTCTGATTGGCTGACTTCCAGGTAGCGATGCTGGTCTATAGGAGCTCTGGAGTTCTTCCTATCTATAGATAATATGGCAATACGCTCTGATTGGCTGACTTCCAGGTAGCGATGCGCTGGTCTATAGGAGCTCTGGAGTTCTTCCTATCTATAGATAATATGGCAATACGCTCTGATTGGCTGACTTCCAGGTAGCGATGCGCTGGTCTATAGGAGCTCTGGAGTTCTTCCTATCTATAGATAATATGGCAATACGCTCTGATTGGCTGACTTCCAGGTAGCGATGCGCTGGTCTATAGGAGCTCTGGAGTTCTTCCTATCTATAGATAATATGGCAATACGCTCTGATTGGCTGACTTCCAGGTAGCGATGCGCTGGTCTATAGGAGCTCTGGAGTTCTTCCTATCTATAGATAATATGGCAATACGCTCTGATTGGCTGACTTCCAGGTAGCGATGCGCTGGTCTATAGGAGCTCTGGAGTTCTTCCTATCTATAGATAATATGGCAATACGCTCTGATTGGCTGACTTCCAGGTAGCGATGCGCTGGTCTATAGGAGCTCTGGAGTTCTTCCTATCTATAGATAATATGGCAATACGCTCTGATTGGCTGACTTCCAGGTAGCGATGCGCTGGTCTATAGGAGCTCTGGAGTTCTTCCTATCTATAGATAATATGGCAATACGCTCTGATTGGCTGACTTCCAGGTAGCGATGCGCTGGTCTATAGGAGCTCTGGAGTTCTTCCTATCTATAGATAATATGGCAATACGCTCTGATTGGCTGACTTCCAGGTAGCGATGCGCTGGTCTATAGGAGCTCTGGAGTTCTTCCTATCTATAGATAATATGGCAATACGCTCTGATTGGCTGACTTCCAGGTAGCGATGCGCTGGTCTATAGGAGCTCTGGAGTTCTTCCTATCTATAGATAATATGGCAATACGCTCTGATTGGCTGACTTCCAGGTAGCGATGCGCTGGTCTATAGGAGCTCTGGAGTTCTTCCTATCTATAGATAATATGGCAATACGCTCTGATTGGCTGACTTCCAGGTAGCGATGCGCTGGTCTATAGGAGCTCTGGAGTTCTTCCTATCTATAGATAATATGGCAATACGCTCTGATTGGCTGACTTCCAGGTAGCGATGCGCTGGTCTATAGGAGCTCTGGAGTTCTTCCTATCTATAGATAATATGGCAATACGCTCTGATTGGCTGACTTCCAGGTAGCGATGCGCTGGTCTATAGGAGCTCTGGAGTTCTTCCTATCTATAGATAATATGGCAATACGCTCTGATTGGCTGACTTCCAGGTAGCGATGCGCTGGTCTATAGGAGCTCTGGAGTTCTTCCTATCTATAGATAATATGGCAATACGCTCTGATTGGCTGACTTCCAGGTAGCGATGCGCTGGTCTATAGGAGCTCTGGAGTTCTTCCTATCTATAGATAATATGGCAATACGCTCTGATTGGCTGACTTCCAGGTAGCGATGCGCTGGTCTATAGGAGCTCTGGAGTTCTTCCTATCTATAGATAATATGGCAATACGCTCTGATTGGCTGACTTCCAGGTAGCGATGCGCTGGTCTATAGGAGCTCTGGAGTTCTTCCTATCTATAGATAATATGGCAATACGCTCTGATTGGCTGACTTCCAGGTAGCGATGCGCTGGTCTATAGGAGCTCTGGAGTTCTTCCTATCTATAGATAATATGGCAATACGCTCTGATTGGCTGACTTCCAGGTAGCGATGCGCTGGTCTATAGGAGCTCTGGAGTTCTTCCTATCTATAGATAATATGGCAATACGCTCTGATTGGCTGACTTCCAGGTAGCGATGCGCTGGTCTATAGGAGCTCTGGAGTTCTTCCTATCTATAGATAATATGGCAATACGCTCTGATTGGCTGACTTCCAGGTAGCGATGCGCTGGTCTATAGGAGCTCTGGAGTTCTTCCTATCTATAGATAATATGGCAATACGCTCTGATTGGCTGACTTCCAGGTAGCGATGCGCTGGTCTATAGGAGCTCTGGAGTTCTTCCTATCTATAGATAATATGGCAATACGCTCTGATTGGCTGACTTCCAGGTAGCGATGCGCTGGTCTATAGGAGCTCTGGAGTTCTTCCTATCTATAGATAATATGGCAATACGCTCTGATTGGCTGACTTCCAGGTAGCGATGCGCTGGTCTATAGGAGCTCTGGAGTTCTTCCTATCTATAGATAATATGGCAATACGCTCTGATTGGCTGACTTCCAGGTAGCGATGCGCTGGTCTATAGGAGCTCTGGAGTTCTTCCTATCTATAGATAATATGGCAATACGCTCTGATTGGCTGACTTCCAGGTAGCGATGCGCTGGTCTATAGGAGCTCTGGAGTTCTTCCTATCTATAGATAATATGGCAATACGCTCTGATTGGCTGACTTCCAGGTAGCGATGCGCTGGTCTATAGGAGCTCTGGAGTTCTTCCTATCTATAGATAATATGGCAATACGCTCTGATTGGCTGACTTCCAGGTAGCGATGCGCTGGTCTATAGGAGCTCTGGAGTTCTTCCTATCTATAGATAATATGGCAATACGCTCTGATTGGCTGACTTCCAGGTAGCGATGCGCTGGTCTATAGGAGCTCTGGAGTTCTTCCTATCTATAGATAATATGGCAATACGCTCTGATTGGCTGACTTCCAGGTAGCGATGCGCTGGTCTATAGGAGCTCTGGAGTTCTTCCTATCTATAGATAATATGGCAATACGCTCTGATTGGCTGACTTCCAGGTAGCGATGCGCTGGTCTATAGGAGCTCTGGAGTTCTTCCTATCTATAGATAATATGGCAATACGCTCTGATTGGCTGACTTCCAGGTAGCGATGCGCTGGTCTATAGGAGCTCTGGAGTTCTTCCTATCTATAGATAATATGGCAATACGCTCTGATTGGCTGACTTCCAGGTAGCGATGCGCTGGTCTATAGGAGCTCTGGAGTTCTTCCTATCTATAGATAATATGGCAATACGCTCTGATTGGCTGACTTCCAGGTAGCGATGCGCTGGTCTATAGGAGCTCTGGAGTTCTTCCTATCTATAGATAATATGGACAATACGCTCTGATTGGCTGACTTCCAGGTAGTGATGCGCTGGTCTATAGGAGCTCTGGAGTTCTTCCTATCTATAGATAATATGGCAATACGCTCTGATTGGCTGACTTCCAGGTAGCGATGCGCTGGTCTATAGGAGCTCTGGAGTTCTTCCTATCTATAGATAATATGGCAATACGCTCTGATTGGCTGACTTCCAGGTAGCGATGCGCTGGTCTATAGGAGCTCTGGAGTTCTTCCTATCTATAGATAATATGGCAATACGCTCTGATTGGCTGACTTCCAGGTAGCGATGCGCTGGTCTATAGGAGCTCTGGAGTTCTTCCTATCTATAGATAATATGGCAATACGCTCTGATTGGCTGACTTCCAGGTAGCGATGCGCTGGTCTATAGGAGCTCTGGAGTTCTTCCTATCTATAGATAATATGGCAATACGCTCTGATTGGCTGACTTCCAGGTAGCGATGCGCTGGTCTATAGGAGCTCTGGAGTTCTTCCTATCTATAGATAATATGGCAATACGCTCTGATTGGCTGACTTCCAGGTAGCGATGCAGCTGGTCTATAGGAGCTCTGGAGTTCTTCCTATCTATAGATAATATGGCAATACGCTCTGATTGGCTGACTTCCAGGTAGCGATGCGCTGGTCTATAGGAGCTCTGGAGTTCTTCCTATCTATAGATAATATGGCAATACGCTCTGATTGGCTGACTTCCAGGTAGCGATGCGCTGGTCTATAGGAGCTCTGGAGTTCTTCCTATCTATAGATAATATGGCAATACGCTCTGATTGGCTGACTTCCAGGTAGTGATGCGCTGGTCTATAGGAGCTCTGGAGTTCTTCCTATCTATAGATAATATGGCAATACGCTCTGATTGGCTGACTTCCAGGTAGCGATGCGCTGGTCTATAGGAGCTCTGGAGTTCTTCCTATCTATAGATAATATGGCAATACGCTCTGATTGGCTGACTTCCAGGTAGTGATGCGCTGGTCTATAGGAGCTCTGGAGTTCTTCCTATCTATAGATAATATGGCAATACGCTCTGATTGGCTGACTTCCAGGTAGTGATGCGCTGGTCTATAGGAGCTCTGGAGTTCTTCCTATCTATAGATAATATGGCAATACGCTCTGATTGGCTGACTTCCAGGTAGTGATGCGCTGGTCTATAGGAGCTCTGGAGTTCTTCCTATCTATAGATAATATGGCAATACGCTCTGATTGGCTGACTTCCAGGTAGCGATGCGCTGGTCTATAGGAGCTCTGGAGTTCTTCCTATCTATAGATAATATGGCAATACGCTCTGATTGGCTGACTTCCAGGTAGCGATGCGCTGGTCTATAGGAGCTCTGGAGTTCTTCCTATCTATAGATAATATGGCAATACGCTCTGATTGGCTGACTTCCAGGTAGCGATGCGCTGGTCTATAGGAGCTCTGGAGTTCTTCCTATCTATAGATAATATGGCAATACGCTCTGATTGGCTGACTTCCAGGTAGTGATGCGCTGGTCTATAGGAGCTCTGGAGTTCTTCCTATCTATAGATAATATGGCAATACGCTCTGATTGGCTGACTTCCAGGTAGCGATGCGCTGGTCTATAGGAGCTCTGGAGTTCTTCCTATCTATAGATAATATGGCAATACGCTCTGATTGGCTGACTTCCAGGTAGCGATGCGCTGGTCTATAGGAGCTCTGGAGTTCTTCCTATCTATAGATAATATGGCAATACGCTCTGATTGGCTGACTTCCAGGTAGTGATGCGCTGGTCTATAGGAGCTCTGGAGTTCTTCCTATCTATAGATAATATGGCAATACGCTCTGATTGGCTGACTTCCAGGTAGCGATGCGCTGGTCTATAGGAGCTCTGGAGTTCTTCCTATCTATAGATAATATGGCAATACGCTCTGATTGGCTGACTTCCAGGTAGCGATGCGCTGGTCTATAGGAGCTCTGGAGTTCTTCCTATCTATAGATAATATGGCAATACGCTCTGATTGCTGACTTCCAGGTAGTGATGCGCTGGTCTATAGGAGCTCTGGAGTTCTTCCTATCTATAGATAATATGGCAATACGCTCTGATTGGCTGACTTCCAGGTAGCGATGCGCTGGTCTATAGGAGCTCTGGAGTTCTTCCTATCTATAGATAATATGGCAATACGCTCTGATTGGCTGACTTCCAGGTAGCGATGCGCTGGTCTATAGGAGCTCTGGAGTTCTTCCTATCTATAGATAATATGGCAATACGCTCTGATTGGCTGACTTCCAGGTAGTGATGCGCTGGTCTATAGGAGCTCTGGAGTTCTTCCTATCTATAGATAATATGGCAATACGCTCTGATTGGCTGACTTCCAGGTAGCGATGCGCTGGTCTATAGAGCTCTGGAGTTCTTCCTATCTATAGATAATATGGACAATACGCTCTGATTGGCTGACTTCCAGGTAGCGATGCGCTGGTCTATAGGAGCTCTGGAGTTCTTCCTATCTATAGATAATATGGCAATACGCTCTGATTGGCTGACTTCCAGGTAGCGATGCGCTGGTCTATAGGAGCTCTGGAGTTCTTCCTATCTATAGATAATATGGCAATACGCTCTGATTGGCTGACTTCCAGGTAGCGATGCGCTGGTCTATAGGAGCTCTGGAGTTCTTCCTATCTATAGATAATATGGCAATACGCTCTGATTGGCTGACTTCCAGGTAGTGATGCGCTGGTCTATAGGAGCTCTGGAGTTCTTCCTATCTATAGATAATATGGCAATACGCTCTGATTGGCTGACTTCCAGGTAGCGATGCGCTGGTCTATAGGAGCTCTGGAGTTCTTCCTATCTATAGATAATATGGCAATACGCTCTGATTGGCTGACTTCCAGGTAGCGATGCGCTGGTCTATAGGAGCTCTGGAGTTCTTCCTATCTATAGATAATATGGCAATACGCTCTGATTGGCTGACTTCCAGGTAGCGATGCGCTGGTCTATAGGAGCTCTGGAGTTCTTCCTATCTATAGATAATATGGCAATACGCTCTGATTGGCTGACTTCCAGGTAGTGATGCGCTGGTCTATAGGAGCTCTGGAGTTCTTCCTATCTATAGATAATATGGCAATACGCTCTGATTGGCTGACTTCCAGGTAGCGATGCGCTGGTCTATAGGAGCTCTGGAGTTCTTCCTATCTATAGATAATATGGCAATACGCTCTGATTGGCTGACTTCCAGGTAGCGATGCGCTGGTCTATAGGAGCTCTGGAGTTCTTCCTATCTATAGATAATATGGCAATACGCTCTGATTGGCTGACTTCCAGGTAGCGATGCGCTGGTCTATAGGAGCTCTGGAGTTCTTCCTATCTATAGATAATATGGCAATACGCTCTGATTGGCTGACTTCCAGGTAGCGATGCGCTGGTCTATAGGAGCTCTGGAGTTCTTCCTATCTATAGATAATATGGCAATACGCTCTGATTGGCTGACTTCCAGGTAGCGATGCGCTGGTCTATAGGAGCTCTGGAGTTCTTCCTATCTATAGATAATATGGCAATACGCTCTGATTGGCTGACTTCCAGGTAGCGATGCGCTGGTCTATAGGAGCTCTGGAGTTCTTCCTATCTATAGATAATATGGCAATACGCTCTGATTGGCTGACTTCCAGGTAGCGATGCACTGGTCTATAGGAGCTCTGGAGTTCTTCCTATCTATAGATAATATGGCAATACGCTCTGATTGGCTGACTTCCAGGTAGCGATGCGCTGGTCTATAGGAGCTCTGGAGTTCTTCCTATCTATAGATAATATGGCAATACGCTCTGATTGGCTGACTTCCAGGTAGCGATGCGCTGGTCTATAGGAGCTCTGGAGTTCTTCCTATCTATAGATAATATGGCAATACGCTCTGATTGGCTGACTTCCAGGTAGCGATGCGCTGGTCTATAGGAGCTCTGGAGTTCTTCCTATCTATAGATAATATGGCAATACGCTCTGATTGGCTGACTTCCAGGTAGCGATGCGCTGGTCTATAGGAGCTCTGGAGTTCTTCCTATCTATAGATAATATGGCAATACGCTCTGATTGGCTGACTTCCAGGTAGCGATGCACTGGTCTATAGGAGCTCTGGAGTTCTTCCTATCTATAGATAATATGGCAATACGCTCTGATTGGCTGACTTCCAGGTAGCGATGCACCTGGTCTATAGGAGCTCTGGAGTTCTTCCTATCTATAGATAATATGGCAATACGCTCTGATTGGCTGACTTCCAGGTAGTGATGCGCTGGTCTATAGGAGCTCTGGAGTTCTTCCTATCTATAGATAATATGGCAATACGCTCTGATTGGCTGACTTCCAGGTAGCGATGCACTGGTCTATAGGAGCTCTGGAGTTCTTCCTATCTATAGATAATATGGCAATACGCTCTGATTGGCTGACTTCCAGGTAGCGATGCACTGGTCTATAGGAGCTCTGGAGTTCTTCCTATCTATAGATAATATGGCAATACGCTCTGATTGGCTGACTTCCAGGTAGCGATGCGCTGGTCTATAGGAGCTCTGGAGCTCTTCCTATCTATAGATAATATGGCAATACGCTCTGATTGGCTGACTTCCAGGTAGCGATGCCGCTGGTCTATAGGAGCTCTGGAGTTCTTCCTATCTATAGATAATATGGCAATACGCTCTGATTGGCTGACTTCCAGGTAGCGATGCACTGGTCTATAGGAGCTCTGGAGTTCTTCCTATCTATAGATAATATGGCAATACGCTCTGATTGGCTGACTTCCAGGTAGCGATGCGCTGGTCTATAGGAGCTCTGGAGTTCTTCCTATCTATAGATAATATGGCAATACGCTCTGATTGGCTGACTTCCAGGTAGCGATGCGCTGGTCTATAGGAGCTCTGGAGTTCTTCCTATCTATAGATAATATGGCAATACGCTCTGATTGGCTGACTTCCAGGTAGCGATGCACTGGTCTATAGGAGCTCTGGAGTTCTTCCTATCTATAGATAATATGGCAATACGCTCTGATTGGCTGACTTCCAGGTAGCGATGCGCTGGTCTATAGGAGCTCTGGAGTTCTTCGCTCTGGAGTTCTTCCTATCTATAGATAATATGGCAATACGCTCTGATTGGCTGACTTCCAGGTAGCGATGCCTGGTCTATAGGAGCTCTGGAGTTCTTCCTATCTATAGATAATATGGCAATACGCTCTGATTGGCTGACTTCCAGGTAGCGATGCGCTGGTCTATAGGAGCTCTGGAGTTCTTCCTATCTATAGATAATATGGCAATACGCTCTGATTGGCTGACTTCCAGGTAGCGATGCGCTGGTCTATAGGAGCTCTGGAGTTCTTCCTATCTATAGATAATATGGCAATACGCTCTGATTGGCTGACTTTCCAGGTAGTGATGCGCTGGTCTATAGGAGCTCTGGAGTTCTTCCTATCTATAGATAATATGGCAATACGCTCTGATTGGCTGACTTCCAGGTAGCGATGCGCTGGTCTATAGGAGCTCTGGAGTTCTTCCTATCTATAGATAATATGGCAATACGCTCTGATTGGCTGACTTCCAGGTAGCGATGCGCTGGTCTATAGGAGCTCTGGAGTTCTTCCTATCTATAGATAATATGGCAATACGCTCTGATTGGCTGACTTCCAGGTAGCGATGCGCTGGTCTATAGGAGCTCTGGAGTTCTTCCT